>NW_009694948.1:111255-126188 GCF_000703405.1 Apaloderma vittatum
GGCGGTGACCCTCCCTGCCCAGCGCAGCTGCGTCCTCAGCAGCATGGCCTCAGTACTGGTGACCCCTGCCTGTTCAAGGACAGTAACACTAGTCATGTCTTCAGTCCAGTGGATGTTTAGGATTGTACGGAGGCAGCACTGAAGGAAGCATTCGAGGAGTGGTGGTGGCAGTAGATGATCCATGATTCAGACCCATATAAAAGAGTAGACAGTACAATGGCTCGGTAGACACTAATCTTTGTACGTTTCTTCAGGTGTTTATTGCACCAGACTCTTTTATGGAGTTTTCCAAAAGCTCTGTATGCGTTTGCTAACCTGTTGTCCATCTCTTTGTCACTCTTACCATCTGAGGAAATGATACTTCCTAGATAGCTGAACTGCTGGACTGACTTAAGCTCTGATTTGCCTCTGGTGTTGTGGGGATGATGGGAGACTTCCTGAGGTGCAGATTAGTAAAGAACTTCTGTCTTCTTCAAGCTGACTTCCCGCCCAAAAGGCTCAGCAGCCTCTGCAAAGCAGGATGTTAAGTGCTGCAGAGCTTCTTCTGTGTGAGCAATGAGGGCGGCATCGTCATCAAAAAGAAGCTCATGGAAGAGGTGATTTGGGGTCTTAGTGTGGGCCTTCAGTCGCCTTAGGTTGAATAGGTTACCATTGATATGATAACGGATGTAAATGTCATTATCTTCACTGAGGTCTACCATGGCCCTTTGGAGCATCATGCTGAAGAAGATTGTGAATAGAGTTGGTGTGAGAACGCAACCTTGTTTCACACCATTGGTTATTGAGAAGGGCTCAGAGAGTGAACATTGCCATCTCCGACTTGGCCGCGCTGATCCTCCTGTAACGTGATAATCATTCTGAGGAACTGGGGAGGACATCCTAATGGTTCCAAGTTCTGCCACAGGCCTTTTCTGCTCACAGAGTCAAAAGCTTTGGTGAGGTCAATGAAAGTTACCCTTTGTTCTGTTCCCTACCCTTCTCTGAGAATAAATACCATGTGTGTGGTACTCCTGTTAGCTCTGAAACCACATTGGCTTTCCAGTAGAATTTTTTCTGAGATAGCTGGTACTAGTCTGTTCAAAAGTATTCTTGCAAGGATTTTACCAGCAACAGAAAGCAAAGTAAAACCTTAGTAATTTGAACAGTCTGATTTTTCTTCTTTCTTCTTGTACACAGTGATGATGACTGCATCATGGAGATCTGGTGGTAGTTCACCTTTTTCCCATCAAAGCACAATGAGCTCGTGAAATTTAGCATGGAGTGCTTGGCCTCCATGCTTCCAGACTTCAGGTGGGATTCCTGTGTCTAATGACTGAACCACAGACCATGCATATATGTACCTATAGGTGGTGGATAGAAATGAGTCCGGGACCTTCATACTTGCCAGACAAATGGAAAAAGAGAAGAATATGCCCTCTTGTCTGAAAAACATCTCATATATCTCCTCTGTGGGATGGTTACAGAGAAACCGAAGCTGCTACCAAGTGTACAGGGCCTCTGTACTGTCCTTGTGATGCCTAGCTGTACAACACCTAGGTAGGAGATTCATTATTTTCCCTATGAACTAACAAAGTGAAATGCTATTGCAGCCCATGATCTGAGATGAAGCATGGTGTAGAGGAAAACAAAACACTTGAAGCACAAAGGCAGAGTTTCATCTCAGCGGTGATACTGAAATAGCATAGATACATTTTCCTGAACTGCCTCGAGATAACATGACTTAGAGAGTCTTAAACATTACATTGACTAAGAAACAAACAAACAAAATGCAGAGGAGCTCTGCATTGCACTTACAGTATCCACCATTGAAAAGATCTGTATCCATGATACAGACCAGCTTCATATTGTTCATTGTCCACTATCCACTGGATGTGTTGAATCTGTGGGGCTGAGGACATTTCCCGAATGCATGCTGTGACATGCTGTGACAGGTATCAGAGTCTCTCTCCTACACTCTGTTTCCCCTTGAATGAAAACCTGTTAACATTGGCAGGGAGACAATTAACACAACAGAGAGTCAAGGCTACAGGATACTTACTGGATTATAGTTGTGCTGCGCTTCAGATACCATCACTGACTCTCTAAACACCAACGTTGCTTGAAACACTGTTGTTCAGAATGAGCCTACTAAAACCGATAACGGAGACAGACCATGCTGGCAGGTGATCATACTAAATATAAATGGAATTCAGTTTTGGCTACTATGTGTCTCCTAGACAGATGCATGTAGTTCTATTTGAACTACATTTTTCCCCATCAAACTGTTTCAGGTGACCACTGGTTTGATATTTAGTGTCTAATTCTTTCACCATGGTACTGCTTTTCTGTTTGGGCTGAAAATAGATTACTCATTTGTGCATGTTTTTGTTCATTATAAGAAACCATTCATTATGATGCACAGCAACTCTCTTCACACTGCAGGATTGATTTGTCTGTAATTGAGTCTGTTGGATGGAGTTAGTATTATAACTTGTGTTTTGGTGTACACCCATGTCCTGGTTTCAGCTGAGATGGAGTTAATTTTCTTCCTAGTAGCAGGTACAGTTCTGTGTTTTGAATTTAGTATGAGAATGATGTTGATACATTGATGTTTTAGTTGTTGCTAAGTAGTGCTTATCCTAAGTCAAGGATTTTTCAGTTTCCCATGCTCTGCCAGCAAGCAGGTGTTCGAGGAGCTGTGAGGGAGCATGGCCAGGACAGCTGGCCTGAACTAGCCAAAATTCCATACCACGGGATGTCATGCCCAATATCTAAACTGGGAGGAATTGGCCAGGAGTGACAGATCGCTGCTTGGGGACTGGCTGAGCACTGGTCAGTGGGTGGTGAGCAATTGCACTGTCCAACATTTGCCTTTTCTTGGGTTTTATTTCTCGTTTATTTTTATTTCTTTTTAATTCATTTTCGTAACAACTATAGTTATTATTGTTATATTTTTATTATTGTCATTATTATAGTTTAGTTTAGTTATTAAATCTTTCTTAGCTCAATCCACGTGTTTTAATTATTTTTTTAGAGTTTCCTCTCTATCATCCTTGGAGCAGGAGTAGGAGTGAGTGAGCAGCTGTGTAGTGCTTAGTTGCTGGCTGCGGTTAAACCACGACAGCCCATTGGCTGTGAATCTTGAAAGATCTTTTAATGGACACACAACAAGATCCTTTCCATTTCAGCTGGTATGACTTTAGGGCACCATGTCTCAGTACTGGCCACAGCTCAAACATAAATCAAACAAAATTCCCCGGAACAACATCTGAAAGGTAAAATTCTGAGAAATAAATAGCAGCATGAGAGAGTAATGGGAAAATAGATTGTTTCAACTAAAAGTACCTTTGTTGACATTACACTGGATCAGCCTGAGTTGATTTTTTTTTAAATCAGTCTGATTTCATGTTCTGCTCCAGAATTCCTCTTAGGGTACAGAAGGGTAGTCTGAGCACTCATGCTTGCTTTTCAGAATGGTGGTGACATTTGTTTTTGCAACTATCTACAGCTTTGTTGGTTTACAGAAACGCCTGAGGTGGAATATGCTCAGAAGTCCTGTGTTTGCCAGATTGAACCAGATTCTTGAGTGATTTGTTCAAGTGTGGATCTAGCCCAGTACTTCTGCCATGAACGATACTGTGTCAGGCATTTAACATCATAAAAATTCTGTCCCTGATTCTTTTGATTAGTAACTGTTAGCACAATTCATCTGAATAGCACTTACTTAGCAAAACTTCCACGCAGTATCAGAAAATACCATGCCTAGTTCCCTTGTGTGTTTTTGTATTACCTTTCATGCCATCTGAGAGCCCACTAATTTTGGAAGTATAATGAATCTTGTGTCAAGCCTCTTCAGCTTATTATTTTATGGCGTTAATGTTTCCCCGTAAGCTCTTGAGAAAAAAAAAGACAGAAACCCCCCATATATCAACTCTCTCAACTCTCTAAATAATCAGAAGAGAATATTTCCTCTTTTTTTTTTCCTTTCAGTCATTAAGTAATATATAAAATACTTATAAACTAGTATAACAACTATCTGATTCTGTAGTTATCAGCAAAAGTAAAACATGCATTCCTTTAGAAACAAAAACAATTGTACAGAGTTTGCATTACATAAAGAAGGGCTTTAGCAATTTTTAATTGTTATTATTGTGTCCAGACACTTTTACGAAGTTGTGCCATTCTCTCATTAAATTCCTTTGTGAATGATTCTGTCAAGCTCATCTGCAATTGTGCTAGTATTTAGTTTCAAGAGACTACTAAACAAAACAGACTGCCTAATGCTTATCTTCACAGACTTTGGACAGGGATAGGAACACTTTGAGCAATAGGTTTTCTACAGAAGACAGCCTGAATAGGGCCCCAATTATATCAGGGATCAGGACTAATGCCAGAGCAGAAGATGGACTCTGCTTCAAGGTATTTTAAGTAAGGTATCACATAAAAGCTAAAATATAGAAGTAGATATGCTGGATAGAATTTGAAGCAGAAAAAACAGTAAGTCTATGCTTGTCCATGTCAGAAACATTGCTTCAGTCTACCAGCATTTTAACACCAGAAATACTGGCAAACTGTCTACATTTTAGGAGAAAACCTCTGTTCAGTAGAAGTATTAGATTAGTTACGAAGTCAAAGGAATAAAAATGATTAGGTTTAACTACAACAGCTGCTGATTCCTGCAATAAATTCTCAGATCAGAACAACTTTCCCTTAGCTTAGCTATGCCGTAGGGATGAGTAGGCACCTCTGGTCTACTGAAGCCTTAGAAGAGTGGTTGCATTGCAAGTCCATTTCTGCTTGCAATGCAGAAAGGAAGGATAGACTATCCTGAATGAATACTCATGTTGCTAAGTGCCAGGTTATTAACTTTTTTTAAAAAAAAACCTCTTGAGATTCATTGACTCTGTTGTTAAAAAATACGTTTTTTTCAAGATCAAGTATTCAATCATAAAATTGTGATCAATTTTAGCTTTCATTACAAAGTCTGTCTGCTGTAATGACAGAATTGGCTAATTTTTGTTAAGTTTTAGGATCTGTTATGGTTGATTGGTTGGGGTTTTTTATTTTGCTTTTTTTTGTTTTTCCAACTGAAAAGCATGTATGGAGGAGGGCTTGACTGCACATTTTTTTTCAGATGGGAGCTGCACATCTTGGCTGACAAATGAACATGTCTTCTAACACTGTAGAGCACATTGCAATTTTTTTCTTGCTAATGATTTTTAAACTCTGCCATTACAAAAATACAGTTATTAACTGATCACACAGAACCACAGAGAATGTCAGGGGTTGGAAGGGCCCTCTGAAGATCATCTAGACCAACCACCCTGCTAGAACAGGATCACTTACAGTAGGTCACAGAGGAACATGTCCAGGTGTGTTTTGAATGTCTCCAGAGACAGAGACTCCACAATCTCCCTGGGCAGCCTGTGCCAGTGCTGCATTACCCTCTTCTGTTTTGTTTTGACGTTAAAAAATCTAGCTTGCAATTTGAGAAAATAATGCTAAAAAAAAATTACCTTACAACAGAATTATAAGAGCTATAAATTTTAGTTTCTTTTTAATAAAAGTATTATGATTTCAAGATTCTTTATTTTTTGAAAGACAAGAAAATAATAGCAAATTTAAAAGTATTTTTTCCTTCAGCCCAGACATATCATTCCATGTGCTGAATCTGATTTGTTGCTTTCAGAATGTATAACTCCTTCAAATTCCTACAAGCACATACAGTCAACCTACATGTAGAAGAATGTTTTCACTATTCTGGAAGGTGCATTTGTTAGTTTTGATTACTTTAAAAGGATATTTTAAAAAGTGCAGAAAATATTTTTTTTCTCAAGTAGGAGAGATCAGGTTTTTTATTTCTTTAAATGTGAGGAAAAGTTATTTTAAATCTGTAGTATCTGTAATTTTAATTGCACTGTCACTTGTCATTTGAAGTGACATAACCTGCTAATACATATCTGCTTAAAATGCTTCAAAACAGTAACTGTCATTTCCTGAGTAACATGGCATTTAGAATGCCTTTGAAGAATATGTTGTATATGCTTTAAAATGCATCCAAATTGAGCAGTTAATCCTGTTTATAGTTTTGAGAGACTGTGTGAGTCTAAGCTTCAGATGAAGCTCAGGGAGTTGATGCTAGAAGGAGGCAAAATTTTCTGATGGGTTTATTTGCACAGTTTATTATGGTCTAAGCTGAATAGAAAAGAGAAACAAATAAACTAGGCAAAAGACTCTTTAACTTCCTGGGAGTCAGAAATTTTGAGCAAATTTTATGCCAGAAAATGTTGATAGACTGTTTCAGAAATGATTATTGCTGTGTATTTGCTCACTGAAATAGAAATTCCCTTTAGTTGCCCATTTCTACATTCTGTAAAGAACTCATTAAGCTGTAGCCTGGGATCATGTGATCTGTGGCTCTTGTTAAAGCCTGGCTCTGTGGTAGGTCAGCTGAGACTTCTGGCATGGCTAAGCGCACCCACGCTATCGATGCTGGCACCTCAGCCCTGGGAGAACCTGGACATGATGGCTTGCCCTGAACTGTGGAGTTGGAAACCTGGGTTCTGACCTCAAAGTATCTGTCTTAAAAACAGCATAGTAATGATGGAAGAAAAAGGAAATCAAGATCTCTAGGTGTCTACCTTGAATACAAACATGTAGCTCTAATGTGTGCTGTGGCTACAAGAAAATGCACGAACTGGAAGTACTATGCCTTTATCTCAGAACAATGCTTTCCTGGCAGATCTGTCTCAAAAGCTGGGATACCGAGGCAAGTGCAGGACTCTCTGGGAAAACTGCCTTGCCTTGTACCAACTTTTGTCAAACCCAAGATATATCTGACAAAATGTGCTGGACTCAGCAACATCTTCCCATGAAATTAATTTAATCAGAAAACAGCTGTAGTTGTTAAGTATATCAAAAAAGACTGTTATGGAATGGAAAAGCATCAAGGGCTAGTCGACAAGAAATGTGTCTTGCATTACTGAACACTGCAATTCTCGACACTTAGCATAACAACTTTGAAATTCTACAGTTGTGTGAATATATAATTTATCTAAGCAGGTGAAAATTTTAAGTCAAAAGATGACCATGAAAGTGCAGATAACTATGACTCAGTGGTCCTGATATGAATGCACACATTTGTAAACAACAGGGAGAACTTGCAGCTTAAATCTGTTTTTAAAATCATAGAATGACAGAATCGTAGAATGTGTTGGAATGGAAGGGATCTTTAAAGGTCGTCTAGTCCAACCCCCCTGCAGTGTGCAGGGATATCTTTAGACCAGGTTACTCAGAGCTGCTTAAAACCTGACCTTGAATGCATCCAGGGATGGAGCCTCCACTACCTCTCTGGGAAATGTCAGAACACTGAGCCACTCAGGTTTATCAGTCAGAAATGAGGAAGAGGTATGTGTCTCCCAGGTTCAGTTTCACCAAGAGAATTAGGAATTAAATTAGACCACAGAAAGTGTTTTGACTTTACTCAGCAACCATAGTCCTAAATAATTTCCTGGAGCTGGCTATACCAGCCAAAATAAGAGCTGGTAAAAGGGTCTTCTAGGAGCTCACTGGCAGAGGATTCACCATATGAGGGAAGGCTGAGAGAACTGGATTTGTTCAGTCTTTAGAAAAGAAAACTTAAGGGAACCTTATCACCATGTTCCATTTTCTGAGAGGTGGCTACAAAGAAGATGGAGACTACCTTTTTGCTGTGAATCACAAGGAAAAGACAAGGGGTAATGGATGTGAGCTACTCCTGAGGAGATTCTGAACAGACACAAGAGGACAATTTTTCACAACAAGCACAATCAGCCATTGTAATAATCTCCCCAGGGAACTGGTGGAGTCCCCAGCATTGGACACTTCTAAGATCCAGCTGGATAGGGTGCCAGACCATCTTGTCAAACTGCAATTTTACCAAGAAAGGTGAGACCAGATGATCCTTGAGGTCCATTCCGACCTGATATTCTATGATTGCATGATTCGTATTTTAGAAATTTCTAAGTGACACTTGATGGTCTCTTGAACTTACACATTTACATTGTGTCTTTGTATCATTATTTGAAATGGACTTTGCCTACACAGATGCTACACAGCTAGTTCCACAAGGAATGACTTAGTCCTGTGGTTTGGTTCAAATGTATATTCTTCTGTGATTATGATGCTATATGATCAGTGGTAGTTATCACAGTGACTGATTGCAAGGAGTCAAATGAAATGACATCTGCATTCAGAAATGAGTTAAAATACCAGAAGACTTAACTCTGCTTGAAATCTGTTGTTGAGACACAATGGTTGCAAAATCTCACAAACTATTATTTAAAGAAAATAGCCTTCAAGGATAAGCCACTTACAAGCCACCAAAGCTACAGGTTCTTTTGCTTGGTGACACTTTGTTTAGCTGGAGCAGAATAGGGGATGCTTGAACCTGGAGTACTTTCGTAGCTGATCCAAAGCTGTGCCCCGTTATTTATTTCAGTGTGTTGGGAAAGGGTCCATAGCATTAAGAGGTCAGACAGAAAACAGAGAAGAAAAAAAACTTAAAAGGGGAAAAGTAACTTTCTAAATATTCTGTTATTTAGTTATGTTTTTGTAGCCACAAATGCTCTTAGAAAACTAAACAGTGGCAGGCAACACCACAAGTGATAGCTAAAGCTGGTTAGCGCTCCAGTGTGTGTGTGTGTGAGTCTTATGTGACCTAGAGAAATTAACTTAGTTTATTACTAAGACATTCATCACATTTGACCATTTTGATAAAGGTGTGAGTGTGATAATAGTTTACATAAATATTGTGCTGCTTATTCCTCTCCTTGACCACATTCAGCTGACTGTGACTGTGGTGGCCCGACACTATGAGAGGTAGCTGCATGTCTGAGATGGGATCAGCCTCACTGGGGCAAAACTGATTTTCTTCCTCTTGCTTTCTTCCAGTAGCATGACTGATGACTATGGAAGTGTCCAACCCTTTAGACTGTTCTCTGGCTCTCTGTAGGGCTATATATCTGTTTTCTGAAAGCATTCCAGACGTGCTCTGGACAACATGAACACCCATCTCTTTTGTGAGCCACAGAATTGACTTGTTTCCTTAGATGAGAAAAAGTGAGGCTTTTTAGCAATCCTGAATAAATTCTGATACTTTTTCCTTGAAAACAGGCTTGTGGTTGAGAACAACAAAACCATATTGAAGATAAGTTAATTTCCTGCATGTGTCCCTAGAGTCCATTGCCCAAGTACAATGAACAGTAAAGTGTTTCTAAAAGCTTGTAAAATACACATGTTTAATGCAATATTAATAGGATAGTTACTGCCTTCTAAAAAATTAAAAATTAATGTATGTATGCAGGGTGGTGAATGCAAGAACAATGTGAAAACTATGCAGTTCACAACTGTTAAATTTTTATGACAAAGAATCTAATTAAGATTAAACATAAAGTGAAAATCTTACAATAAACAGAGAGTTATATTTACCACTAAAACTGAAGTTTAAGATGCTAAACCACAATATAGTAATGTATCTATGTAGTTTTGTGTGGAAATTTGATTACATCCACCTATTTACATGTGTATTTTCAAAATAACTGCTAATAGTTTATTGAAATTAATGCTATAGAAAAAGTAGAGAGCCATTTCCAGAGGATCTAAACATAGAAAACTTGGGTAATATTTAAAACCTGCTCTGATGGGAAAGTAAAAAAAACAAAAACATTTTGTTATTTTCTCTAGTATTCCCGACTAAGGTGAAAAACACATGCAAGTTGGAAAACCATACTGAAATTTATAACAATATGGAGTGTACATTTTGTGTTTAAGTGACAGCATTTTTAGACTGGAAAAGCGCATGACAGATTGATGGTAAGAAATGTAACAGTTTTGAGTTGAAACATATACCTCTTGTTCATCTTTACTTTCAAGAGACTGAAGCCTGTGTGGCCACAGAATGTACTCAGGCTCTCTACAGAAGAAGAAAAGCTCTGTGAAGGAGGATCCAGAGACACCTGTCCTGGATGTTTTCGTTATTATGTTAGAAGACAGAATGGAAAGAATTCTTATGCAATCTGCCCTTGACACTGATCTGAGGCAGATGTGAAAATGCTGCAGATTTAGGAATCAGAATATTCTAACAACCAGCTAAATGACATAGGAAAAAAGAAATTTAGTTTAATTCAGAGAAAACAGGGTCTAAATTTTAGTCTTAGGAAAAATCAATGCCGGTATCACAGATGACAATGATAAAGCAAGTAAATGATGTTCAGGAAAAGGTTCTAAGGATCCTTACGAATCTAGTCTCTCCCACAGCAGACTGACCATGGGTGATCAGAACCTTGTCAACAAAATAGTAAAGAGATTGGGTAGGGTTCAAAGGACATTAAATAGACTCAATACACGATGTAAGCCTGCTCTGCCCTGCACTGTTAGACCTCGTCTAGAGCTCTGTGTTCAGATGCATGTCAACAGAACATCAATGATATGCTGAAATCTAACAAACAACACCTCTGAGAAAGAACTGGAGTGACTGGGGCTGTTTAGTCTAGACAAAATAAGATTAAGCAGAAAAATGATACTGGATTTCAAGTATTTAAAGTGTCAGCTCTAAAAAATTAATTTGCTCACAAGGCCCGGTGTCAAACAGACAAGATGTAATGCTACTAATATAGCTTAAGCAATATGAAAATTTTTCTAATGATAAGATCAGTGAAGACTTGACTGGTTAAGAAGGAAAATGTTCCCTGTTGTCTATTTTTAAGAACTTCCATCAGGACTCTTTTAGGCATATCTGGTCCTGTTCTGAAGTAGAAGGATGAAACCTCTTGAGGTTAATTCCATTTCCACTTTTGCAAATATCTGAAACAGTTAGGAATAATGACTATCATACAGACTTAGCTGAGAACTCAAGCTAAAAATAACTCACCTTCTGCTCTTTGAAGTCCATGGTGTTTGAGACTTGCATTTTTATATTTCCCTGTTTAGTCTGAAATTCTCGACTGTACTAGGTGGAAAAGTGCTGCACACAACTGTAGCTTTAGAACCAGAAATCCTTTCATATTCATCCAATTATTCATTTTAAACAATAAACTCATTTTCCAAAGAAAACTCTAGTTAGAAGGAATGTCAGGAAAAAAAGTAAGGGAAAAAATAAATCTAGTGCTTATCCCTTAAAGTCATTTCTAAACACATACAAAAGTAATTGTTTAACCGTATTCCTTATGCATACAAAGAGAATGATTTCACCCTGATGTCTTTAGTTCCATATTGGAGAAATTTCCACTACCTTACTTTCTCTAACAAGGATGATTGAGGTTACGGGAGGGTCATTTCCCCTCTATGTGCAGAGTTAATGTAGAAAATTTCTCAGAGAACAACTTTACCTAGCAGAAGAAAATGTGCAGTATCTACAAAGAAAGAAATGCTTTCCATGCAGCTACAACTTAGAAAATTTGGGAGGGTAAAAATTATGTAATCTACACTGATAGTTCAAGTTTCTGGCATATGCCGTTCTTTGAATCAAGAGATCTTGCAGAAAAGAGGATTAATGTAAAAGAATCCTCTTTTTAACACAAAATGAGTAAGTCAGCCTGCAGGAAACAATCTTGAACACATCATTGAATTAACTCTGAACAGGCCTAAATTGAAAAACCATCACAATTTAGAAACATACAAAATGTTTTAGTGAGATGTAATATGTGTGCACCAACAAAACTGATGTTATTTTGCTTTTAGGTAAGAAAATACCACTGCATTTCTGAACATTCTTTTTAATGATTTTTTAAAAACTAATTTAGCTAATAATCTCTGTTTTTGCAGTGCTGGCTTCATGGGGAAAGAAGTTAACAAGCTTGATAATGAAAAGAGCAGGATAAAGAAATGAGCAGGATTTTAAAACTGATTATGTGGATGATGAAAGGCAGTTATGAAAGCTCAACTTAGTATACATGTGTACAGAAATGCATGAGCAAATAAACTCCCTGTTGATGGGATACTGGGAAATCCCACATCCCATTTTTATGCCCCAAGGGATAGTGTGTTTGTGGTTATCTCGTATCTATATCCCAAGGGGTAATCTGTTTGCAGTTGTCTGAAACTTGGCCTAGCTTTTGTAACATGCTGACTAGTGGATGTCACAGTCTGAAACAGAATGAGAGGGACCTCGGATATGAACTGACACAGCTCTTACTTCCACTTGGTGGCAGTGCTCCCACCTTATAATCTACACCTGACTCGCTGTTAATCATCACCTTCTTTTACAATCTTCTCTAATCCCAAATCATTGTAACGCTTTAAAATATAATAGACATTTCTAAAAATTGTTTCACAAAACGCAATACCATCTCTCAATTTATTTACTGCTGGAAGTAATGGTATTCTTCTCTCATTTTCTGTTATTAAAGATGTGTGATAAATAAGGATTAGTATGAGAGTATTTGAACTGCAAACAGTATTTTATTTTAAGTCCTAATATATTTGAAATTTTATGTAGCTTGGTTTTGTTTCTTGATTCCCAATAATATGTTTCAAACTGGCATTTCAGATTGACGGCTGTTGAAAACATAGAACAAGTTGACAAGGTAATGCTTATATATTTTCTTCCTTAATTTCATGCTTTTTCTATGTATTTGTCATATTAATCGATAGTCTCAGTTGTCTTATATTTTAAATACTGAGGAAGTCTTTGGAATTAAAATATACTGTTGGTGTTGAATGTAAAGCAGGCGTTTCCTGTTGTGTAATTATCAGTGCTGACCATGACAAGGAAGGCAAATTTAAATGTTATTTTATCGTGCATATCCATCAACCTTATAGGTAGGAAGAAAAAAACCTTTGAATTGTATCCACAAAAGAGAGTAAGTGGAGACTGAGTCAACAGTTTGAATTGAAAGCCCATGACACAAAAGAAATAATTAGAAACTGTGTCCCAAACTGTGTCCCCCACAGGAGGCTCCAAGCTGTACACTCCCACTTTCAGGTCCACTGTCTGACGCAGTGACACTCCTCCCATATATTCCATGCTTTTCCTATCATATAGGCCAATTTCTGCCTAGTTTTCAAGTGAAGAGGTTTAATGGGTGACCCACTTTATGAATTCTTCTGTAAGAATTCCTTTGTGGATATCTTCCTCCATACCTCCCAGATGGTTCAGTGTCGGAGTATGGTGGAAGCTGATGGGAGCAGATGTGACCTAGAAAACTTCCAAATCAAGCAAGTGGAGAAATACATTTGCTCATGTTATTTATTTCTTCTCCTGTTGACTTGGAAAAAATGAAAACAAAATAGCAGTAGTTGCAAGGATTGCTTAGTGGCTAATGGAGTTGGTAAAAGATTATCTGGAACAGGAAAATGCTGATTAGGAAGGAATATAGATTTCAGAACTCTTGAGCATCCTCTTCCTTACTGTCTTGTCTTGCTGCCCAGGGACTGAATATCTACACCCTTAGGAGGTGTGGGCAATGAAAATCTCATGATTAATATGAATGTCTTTGCCATCATGGGTGTTGCACATCAATTGGTATGCAAAGCTCTTTTCCACGCTCTGAGTTTTCTGTGGTGTTTAACCTCTGCCTTTCTCATGAATTGAGTGGAGACTTTGCATTGACCCAGCGGTGAGCAACTAATTCTCTGACGATCTTGAAGGTGTCTTCCAACCAAAGAGATTCTGTGATTGCGCGATGACAAACATTTGAATTGCGTGTTTTACTTCTAGGACAGTACAACTTTGTGTCGTTAGAACATGGACAGGTGTGCCTCCTACATGCAAAGTGAGCCACCTGCATAACACCAGGGGTCAAAGGGCTGGCCACTGCTAATCTTTTTGGCACAATTTATAGCCAACCGCATTGTGCAGTAAAAGGAATGGCGTGCTTCCCAGAAGTATAGAGAAAAAGGTCTGTTAGCCTAGTCTGAACTTCTAGACTGTTGCATTTAAAGAAATCCTGCTGTTAGCTTTCACAGCAGTTAACATTCAATTTTTGACAGCATGGACATTTTCTAGTGAACATATAAAGCTGTTCCTGAACTGCATGTTGTAGGTTGTTATTAAATGTTTGGCATTCCTTAAAATATTTTTTCAATCAATGGCTGAAATTACTACTGTTAAAGACTAAGATCTTTGCCTTTGTTTAGTGTGATTTTTCAAAACAGTCAATAAAACATCTAGTGGCTCCTGCAATATTTTAACAGCAAATACTGTGAAGAAATCTAGCACAGCAAAAATCTGCATTATATTTGTGACAGTTTTAATTACATTATTAGATTGCTAGAAATGCTAGCTACTGCAGAAACTCTGTTCTGACTTCAACAATTTGGTGGCAAACATGTCTTAACTGCAAGTGGCAAACTGAAATACCTTCTCAGAAAAATAAATACTTAGAAGCATTGCGTGACTCACAGGAGCACAAGCAGGATATAGAACTTTTCACCTCTGTAGTGGTGTTATGACTCCAAAAGAGCAGTTGAAAGCTGTTTGGTGAAAATTATTTTGGACATCTTGATAGAGCTTTTACAAAGGTTTGAATTTAAAATGGCTGAGTGGTTGTTGCTGACAACATCAGGGGGAAAAAAAAAGACGCTATTTTGGCAGTTCTCCAACTCAGAGCATAAAAGCTATTGCAGTAGCCTTTCCTTTTGAGCTGATTCTGAGCAGAAGCCCTCACTGATCTACTCTACTCACAGTATTTTTGCATTCTCCTCCCAAAGAAGTGTACACCTGGCTTTATAACACTTGATAAGCTTTATTTTTATCACGAATATAAATATTGTCCTGTCCAACTTGTCAAGGTGTTTTACTGTGATATTTGTGAGCAGTTCAGGAAAGGAAGCAATTCTACATCTTTCATAAAAAATTATCTTGTAATTCCTACCCTATCCAGTCTTTCTGGATATTCTGCTATGAGATATAGATTCTTGCAAAAAATTTAATCATTTATATTTATAAAATTTATAAAAAATATAAAAATATATAA
>NW_009694949.1:0-71022 GCF_000703405.1 Apaloderma vittatum
GTGTCAGCGGTCCAGGGGCTTTCCTGCTCCGAGCGGGGCCTCGGACCCCCCTCCCCACACCCTCTCCCCTTCCCTCAGCTCGCAGGGCTTAGCCCGGGTAACGTGCCGATCCTGGCACCGTTCCCACCACCTTAGGGGCGGGAGGAGCAAGGCACCCGAGGGGTTCTCATCCTGGCTCCCTGCATCCCGCTCTGCCCCGAGGGAAGGTTCGTGGCATGTGCCACCTTGATGGTGTCCCACGGGGAGACCCCAGTGACCCCCCTCGGCCCCTGCAGCGTGGGTGGCTCTGCCTTCCCCTGCTCTGTCCTCTTCCATCTTCGCATACCGTAGACTCACAAAGGAGGAGGTTTCCATCCACCACAGACTCATGAAAGAGGAAGTTTCCATCCCAATAGAGTTGTGTCACGTCATTGTGGGTTAAAAAACGGTATAGAAGCTTTAAACACCTTGAAATAATTACATTGCTCTGTTTTCCCCAGATACCTTTTGTATGATGTAAACCCTCCTGAAGGGTTCAACCTTCGCAGGGACGTCTACATTCGCATTGCTTCACTTCTAAAGACCTTGCTGAAAAGTGAAAACTGGGTGTTAGTTCTACCCCCTTGGGGACGTCTTTATCACTGGCAGAGCCCCGACATCCTTCAGGTCCGGATCCCTTGGTCCGAGTTCTTCGACATCCCAAGCCTCAACAAGAACATCCCTGTCATTGAATATGAGCAGTTCCTTGCAGGTAGAGAACAGAATCGTGCAATCTACAATTGACTAAATATATTAGTGGGTTTCTCCACAGGTTTATCCTTATATGCGAAATAAAAAAATGTTCAAAGTGGTGAGAGGAGGGATGGGAAGGATGGGTAACAAACCACTAGGATGAAATAACCCAATTACTTGGCAGCTTGTTTGATGTAGCCCTGTCATCGCCTTGACTTCGTAGTGACACCGGAGAACAACAGCTAATGCCTCTGGTTAAAGTCAGGTACTTCTGCCTAATTTTGGCCATGGTGGCAATCCTGTAAAGAGGGAGAGCAGCCTATTGAAGTACTGACAGGCCGTCTTTTTTCTGGAGTAGAAGCTGTACGGCGGGTTCTTCAGTGAGCTTACTTTTTCATTGCTGATGCTGCACGTACTCAAAATAATTGTCCCTGATTTTTGTGTACAAAATAGTATATAGGAGAAAGGCTTTCCCTAGGAATGTGAAAACTATGAAGTCCTTTAGGATTTAATGCCACGTTGAGCTAATCAGCAAATACTAAAATGCAGCAGTGTCACTGACTTTTTCAGCAAAGGAAATAAAGGCCACCAGATGTCACACCTCTGCAAAGAGCTTTGAAGGGATAGTGGTCCACTACCTTTCAGGAAAAAGCATTTAGAAACTCTGAAATTTAGGGGAAGAAGGGCTTGTATTTGTCACTTTCATGGAGGCGCTCTTCCTGTAGCAGCTACCTACAGTATTGCAAACCTCTGTGCTTCGTGATGTGTTTTATCCAACTTTTATGTTGCCATGGTGATTCAGTTCTATTTGGCACTTTTAATCATCACTTAATCCCCTGACCCATTAAGCTCTTCTGGCTCACACAGAATTGCTTTTCCTTTTTATGGGGAAGATGGGGAAGAGATAAAGTAGTGTAATACCAGTATTTCTAGATTTTTAACTGCAAGTAATGCTAGCTCATACCTTTAACAAATGCTTTTCCTTGCTTTCTGCTCAGAGTCAGGTGGGCCCTTTATTGAACAGATTTATGTCCTACAAGGCTACGCAGAAGGATGGAAAGAAGGAGCATGGGAAGAAAAAATAGATGAAAGACCATGCATTGATCAGCTTATGTACTCCAGAGACAAACATGCCTACTACAGGTAACATCTAGTCTTCCTTTCAGTCTTCTTTTTACTTGTATTCAATGAAATTTTTGCCTACCCTAATGGAGCAGACTTGTGCGGTTCCTGTAGTGTTGTCTGTGAATCTCTGGATGCTTGGGGTTCCCTTTTTGTTTTTTTAAACCCCATCAGTAATAAAATGTTATGTTGGTGCTAGAAGATCTAATTCTAAGAAGGTGCTGTTTCACACAGAAACAATATAAAGGAGTTGGCTGATTTATGTACGTTATGTATCATCTTTCTAGGGTGTACCAGTTACTTGTTTCCTTATATATAACATTATTTTGAAATAGAAGCCTGTGAACCAATACTTTGTGTTCCCTTTCAGGGGATGGTTCTGGGGTTATGAGGAAACGCGCGGCCTAAACGTCTCCTGTTTGTCTGTCCAAGGATCTGCTTCTATTGTGGCTCCCATCCTTTTGAAAAACACTTCAGCACAGTGAGTTCCTTGTGTTACTATTTATTGTTGTACTGCCTGCTCCCAAACCCATTGCCAGGTGGGAAGAGCTGGGGGAGCTTACGGGCTGTGTCCCCCGATGGTGTGCTACTTCATCACTGAGGTACTGCAATCCATGAAAAGTATTACAAAAGGAATTTGTACTGTAAGAAACATCTAACTGTAAGTTAGATTAAATGCTGCAGTGCTAAAACCTAAGAAGGAAATAGCCTTCAGCTCCTTCATATTCTGTCTCAGGTAGCTAAATGTCCTTGCCACCGTGTGCTTACCTTTATTTCCTTTACCCTTCTGATGCTGGGCCACGAGGGAATGAACAGAGCAGAATCAGCGTGTCCCAAGCCCATGTCTGGGATCAGGGGGTGCAGCATCTGGTCTCCTGTGATGTCCATCCTCGTTTAAAGAAAGCAAGCAGCATGTTTTGTCTTTTTGCTCCGAGATGGCACTGGCACGACCAGAGGAAAGGATAGCTCTTACGTGAGAGACGGAGCACACCTATGTTATCCCAGTAGCAAAGTACTTGCAGTCAGCTCTGATCTGGTAACAAACACATCATAGCAAAGCAGAAGCTACTGAGCTACAGGGGAGAACAGGAAGAGGAGATAATTGCTGTCTGTAATCCATCAGGGGAGTAAATCCACAGGAGGAACAAACTGTGTGAACTGACGTGCAGTTTTGCCACGAGAGCAAATATCCGAAAGTTTTGCATCGATACAATTTAATCGGAAATGAGATGAACGTTCCCATGAGCAGGGCTGTAGGGATCTGTAGTAACTCCTGCTGGGAGCAGAGGAAGTAAAGTCCTGGTTTTTAAAAGGGTTATTGTTCTGTTTGTAGGAGCTATACCATAATCTTTGCCAGTGATGGCAAAAAGCTGCATTAAATAAGCCACAGAAGTCTCCATGTTTAGATCTATGGTTAACTCTTCCATGGCAATCGTCAAAGGTTTGGCGGTGATGAATACCAGTTAGGAGTGGTGCCTGGGTATTCCTAACTCACAGACAAGATACCTTATCCACAAGATCACATTTCTCAGTCAGACATGAGTAGGAAGAAGTACCAGCTTAACAGATGTAAGAACAGTTAGAGTGGTTCATTTTAAAATTAGTGGTTCATGTTAGAGTTGATCTGGTTTTAGTGTGTGAAATCCAAGAGTGGCTAAAATCAAATGTCTGGGAAAAAGTGGAAGAACGGGGCAGATGTGCGCAATGCCTTTCCTGGGTCCTGTCACGCCCGACAGATTTGTGTTGTAGGGACTCTGAGCCAAAAGTGGTTTTCCTGTCTTTTATATCTTCCAGTGAGTCCATGGATCTGTGCAGGCTTCCCTTTGAACTCCCATGTTAGCATCTGCAAAATCTTGAAATACGACCTATAGTTTTTGCACCTTAATCGTGCCTCCTCTGAAAATACACCTCCTTTTGTAACCACTCCCTGCCAGTTTCATCTAATGTCCCCTAGTTCATGTGGTGGAAGAAACAGTGAACTAACAGTCCTCCATATTCACCCTCATGCAATGCGTGATTTTAAATCTCTGTATCATGTTCTTCCTCAGTTGTCTTCTGCAGTGTGAAGAGTCCTGGCTTCACCAGTTGTTCTTCGTTTGAAAGCTTTTCTATTGCCTTTGGTCATTCTCGCTGCCATTCTCTGAACCTTTACCGTTCAGTCAGGTCCTGCACACCGTGGGCAAGCCCATTACCTAGTGGTGTAACGACATGTTCAGTTTAGTGCTCTCTTCTTTTCCTGGTAATTCCTAATACACAGGCTCATATTTTGACCACTGGTGAGTGTTGCCTTGACATTTTCGTCCAAGTGTCCTCATTCCTGAGCACCGATGGTTAGCATAGAGCCTTTATCAGATGAAGCCAGTGTTTTATTTTTCTCCTACATGCACTCCTATGTTGGATTTCATCTGCCAGTTTATTGGCCAGTCTTCAAACTCACAGAGAGGTTTGGCTTGGAGAGGACCTTAAAGATCATCTGGTTCCAGCCCCTCTGCCATGGGCAGGGACACCTCCCACCAGACCAGGTTTCTCAAAGCCCCATCCAACCTGGCCTTGAACACTTCCAGAGAGGGGGCTGTCACAACTACCCTCTTTCAGTTTGAAACCATTACCCCTTGTCCTGTCGCCACACTCCCTGATCAAGAGTCCCTCTCCAGCTTTCCTGTAGCTCCCTCTAACCACTGCAAAGCCATGATAAGGTCTTCCCAGAGCCGTCTCTTCTCCAGGCTGAACAAGCCCAACTCTCTCAGTCTGTCCTCACAGACGAGGTGCTCCAGCCCCGGTTTGAGCAGGTCCACAGTCCTGTAGGTCCAGTAATAATATATTTAGATTATTAATCTGATTCACCTCCAAATGCCTATTAAATGTAGTGCTGCTTCTCCACCAGCACAGCCTAGTCTATTTTCTAGATTACTTGTAGCCTTTATGTGCAAGTGTCATGCTGATTATGAGCAGTGATTGGTTATTTGCTTCCTCTCATTTTAGTCGAAGGTCTGGGTATAATGACTTTGACCCCCTTTAGCAGAAGCGCTTCTCAGTGTGTTCAATCCTATTCAGTGTGCTCAGAGCACAAACTAAATCCCCTGTGCTAATGGATACTCACAACTCTCAGGATCTCTTCTGTTTCTGGCAGTCTATCCCTCGTTCCCCTCGCTCCCTTTGCAGATTGTAGTCTGTGCTTTAGCCTGGTAACTGTATAAAGAAACACTGTAATGTAAATTCTATTCCTAAGGGAACTGCACTCAGTTTTACAATTTTTAATAGGTCAGTGATGTTAGACAGAGCTGAAAACCTTCTTCATGACCACTACGGAGGGAAAGATTATTGGAATGTGAGTATTTTCCAGTTAGCTTCTCTAGACTTTCCACTTGGTTCTGATAAAAATAACCAGTATGTACTTCAGCCAGCATACATCTTCCCTTGATATAAACATTTTGCTGGAGCATTTCGGATGGGATTAGAAAGCCAATGCTAATCTCTTTAAAGATGCTAGAAGAGCAGGCTTTGTACTTACATTAAATATTTAGAGGGGCGTGGATCTCCGGGTACCAGTGTGGTGGATCTTACGGAAGAATAAATTGTTCTGGGTCTTGCTGAATGATATGAAGGAGTCAGTTCAACCACAGGGAGTTTCGCATATGGAGAACGAGCTGCTCTGGGGAAAGGTGAGAGATTCTAGTTCCTGCCTCTTGGGTAGAGCAAGACACGATTGATGTGACCGTGTGTTGGGGTACCAGTAATGCTCTGCCCAGCTTCTCCACTGTGGGCTTCACCGTGCTGAGAAAAGAGAGGCTGTTATAAATTGAAGTTGCACCTTCTTTGGTGCCCATCGCACAGCAGACTACAAATGCAGATAAAATTAAGATTTAGACCAAATTTCCAAGTGTCCTTTTTAAGTGACATGGGATTTCCTTAGCTCTGTTATGTGTACCTGTTAATAAGAAGGCCGCATATGACTGCATGCAGTGGTAACTGCATCACGTAATCTTTGAAAGAGGTGAAGGGAGTAATTCGCTTTTCACCACTTTTCCACTGAATTTCTTAGAAGTGTCTGGCTAAATGCATGATTTTTTAAAGCAGATTTTATTCTTAGAGGTGTTTTGCAGGCTAAAATCTTTGCCCAGCCTTTGTTTCCAAAGATGAGATATATTGCTACAGTGTTTAATTTGGCATATTATGTATTTTGTTGTGTAAATAACTACATTCTACTCTGTACACCTATGTATTGCAGGGTCAGATTACTGTGCTGGTTATGATTAGGATTAATCAGTTAAAGCTCAGATGAAAGTTTAGAAATTGTTACTTTAAGTGCTGCTGCATGATTTGTCAGAAGTAACTGCATCCTGGAAGCTCTGTGTGGGTGAAACTATCTCAAATTAGTCATTTTTAGCTCTCCCTTTTTCTGACTCGGCATCTGCTCTTACTCCAACAGACCCGTCGGAGCATGGTGTTTGCTAAACACCTCCGTGTGGTAGGAGACGAGTTTAGAAACAAGTATCTTCAATCCACAGATGAGGCAGACAAGACTCACTACAAGGAGGACTGGACACAGATGAAGGTAAAATCCCAACAGTCTATTTCCCAGAACAAATGCAAAATAATTTTTTTTGGGGGTGTGTGTTCCTGGGTGTACACCGCAGGGAATATTGGAAGATACATGTGAATCTAGCTTTGCTTGCTCAGATCGAGGTGGATGTGCATGTTCCTACTGTACCTTCTTCTCCCATGTGATGTGAGTTAATGGAGTTGAGATGTGGCTGGCTGGTTCTGGGTGCCGGGTTTCTGTTACCCTCACGTCGCTAAAGGAAGTATTCAGCATTGTCTGTGGCTGTAAAGCTCAGCTGCAAATTGCCAGTTGAGGATTTGATCCAAGAGAGCAATTTTTGCTTACAAAGATTTCGCACTCTAGTTTCTCTTGTATGATGCAGGCCACCCAAGATTAAAATACTGCAATGAATGTCCCAAAATATTGCTAATCCGTACCTTAACAGTACCTTCTGCAGCTAGTGTGCTTTGTTGCCTCAGCCAGAGGTTATGCATCCAGGCCTTTTCAGTGGGAATGAGTAGTGGTGCTTTCCAGTTTTAAAATTTATTCATCTTTCTCTCTTAGGTTAAGATGGGCACAGCTCTAGGTGGTCCATACCTTGGGGTTCACCTCAGAAGGAAAGACTTCATTTGGGGTCACAGAGAAGACGTGCCTTCCCTGCAAGGAGCAGTAAAGAAAATCCGCAGCCTCTTGGAGACGCATCAGCTTGAAAAAGTTTTCGTAGCCACTGATGCTGTTGAGGAGGGTAGGCAGATTATAGTCAGTTGAGGATTGGTAACTTCTGACAACGAGTGCACAGCAGTTACCACTTTGTTTTTATAAATGACTTGAGAGATCACCTGCCTCCATCATTGAACAGGGAATTGGAACAGGATTGGGCAGCTATTTCCTTCCAGCTTGAATAGTTGGTATCAAATAAGTCATGTGGTATTTCCTGTAGGAGAGTTGACAGCCTCTACAATGGGAAATGGTGAATTTAATTTGACTGTTCCTCCTCCTCTTTCTTCCATCCCACCTCTTTTTCTTAGCATTTCTGACTCCTTACCTTGGCTGCCCCCAGCACCAGACAGGCTGGGCATGACTGTGTGTGGCCAAGACTTAGAAGCCCCCAAAGGTGGGGGTTCCCCCTCCCAGGCCTTATCACAGGGTTGGGATATTTGTTCCAGTGTGTGATGTTAGAATAACCCTGCAGGGCTTGGCAGCTGTGATATCTAATCTAAGTCTGCTGCCAGGAAGGGACTCTTGGTACGCCTGCCCTGTAGGATTAGGCAGCAAGGCTAGTGGTAGCATCCCTTCTACCCCTTGCAGCCTTCCCCACCCCCTGAGAATTGTCCCCCCCAGCACCACATCTCTGCCCCACTGGCTCCCCCGCTGCCTACAATGCCTGTGGCAAACACGTTTTAAAATTTGTTGGTAGATTTTGGTTTCACTTGCTTCCTAACTGTTCACCCAGGGCTTCCTTACACATTTTATGACAGCAGCGAGTTGGCCTTTATAACGTAAAAATAAATTTGCATCTTTTCAGAGATTGATTTGCTCAAGAAACTGCTGCCTGAGATGGTGAGGTTTGAACCCTCTTGGGAGGAGCTGGAACTCTACAAAGACGGGGGATTGGCCGTGATTGACCAGTGGATCTGTGCACATGCAAGGTAGTGAATTTTGACTTTTCTTTCAGGAGTCAGAATATTGTTTTTGACACAGATTTAGTTGTTTACAAATCATAACAACATTATATTATGAAATTAATACGTACAGTCACATTCTATATATTATATCTGATAATTTTATCATCATATAATTTCAATGAACATTGAAGTTCATTGGACTGAAATCAATTACCTGCATTTTTAAAACTGGCCCCCTTCACAAACCAATTCTGATTTTTTTTTTTTCCACAGGTATTTTATAGGCACCTCAGTTTCGACATTTTCCTTCCGGATCCATGAGGAAAGAGAGATCTTGGGATTTGATCCAAAAACAACCTACAACCGATTTTGTGGTGAAAAAGAGAAAAACTGTGAGCAGCCAACCCACTGGAAAATTGTATACTAAAATCCAGAGAAATTCCAAGGACTTCAGTATTGGTGAGCTCAAAAGATAAGGAAGAACTATGGGGAAATACCTCCCTTTGACCAAAGTACAATTCAGTCCTCTATCCTCTTCTAGGCGTTTACCTGACACTTGGGGTTTTGAAGTACAAGCAATATTCTTCGTTGGGCATTGATGGGAGTGAGAAAAAAGAAGTCATCCTGGGATCCAGTTCTCAGCATAGCTAGGATTAGGGGACAGTACCAGACACTGCGATTGAGACTTGAAAGGGGAAACTTTCTCTTGAAACTGAGTAACAAACTCAGTCACGGCTTTTTTTGGAGTTCTGTGGGAGAAGAACAGTATTAACGTTTATAAATGTAACACAGCTGTGGTCTGTCTTTATTTTTTGTTCTGTTCAATGTTTGCCTCTCTGATCACAAAAAATACTTCTTGGTTTTGTAACCCATGTGAGCTGCAGCTACTGCATAAATTCCACTGCTCCTTGGGGAAAACTTGTTTTTTCAGATAGTGATTTGTGAACATTCAAATTGTCTGATGCAATCAGGGCTCGGTAAAAGAAGGGAAGGTGATATTTCTACGTGGACCACCAGCTGCTTCTAACAGCAGTCTCAGTGGGTCTGTGCTGAGAGAGGCACAAAGATGGGGCTTGTAGGGTGGTAAAAGAAAGGTTATGTTTCTTCTTAGGTTTTACCTTCGCAAAGGAAACTTTCTTTTTTTCCCCATCGTCCTCCCAAAGGCCTGTTCAGGCAGCACCCTGTTGGGATGACCCAGTCGAAAAGCTCAGCGATGGTGATGCTTTGCTAGGGAGCACGCTGAAAGGCCTTTCAGGTTTCCACAGCAGTTAAATGAATTGTCTTGGTAATTCAGCAATCTTCTGCATTTCTGCTTTCTCTTTATGCAAGGGAGCAAGCTGAGGACAATCACAGGCAGGGGCCTTGCAGGTGGAGTTGTGCTCTGATGGAGACGCCTGGCTGGTGGTATGGGGCAGCAGCACTGTGCTACACCACCAGCCGGAGGGAAGGCGCAGCTCCCGCTTGCTGAGGGCTTTGTACGAGTCCCAGTTCTAGCTCTCACCTTCTCGTGCTGTGTAGAATTGGCTGCTGGGAGGTATTCTGCTCCATTCTGGCCTTCAGGTGGGTCTTTGCCCTGCAGGTCTACATGGCTCTGTTAAGCAGGAGAAACCTTTTTTGGAAGTGGACTAGGAGACAGATTTCAAAAAAGTGAAGCAGATGTTTTTCCTTAAAGTCAGTTTTACCAGATTACCTCACTGTTAGCAGACCCCTTGCTCTCTCCCTTGGCTTGAGTAGGAGGATATATAAGCCCCCTGTGCTGTGCAGGGCACATTTCGGACATGCTCCCAGACAGTAAGGTTGTTCCCTCCTGTGCAACCGCAAGGGAAGCTGTGAAGACTTCTCAGCCAGGAGCAGCAGCCACTCTCCTGTTTTTACCAGCTGTTTATTGTATCTCTGTGCAGCAGCTGAGCCTTTCTGGCAACAGTGGGGAGCATTTCAAAGAAGTGCCTTTTTCCCACCAAGTCAAATGTTCTTTGCGTGCCACGTAAAGTGATGGTGGCATTTTACCTGTAATGAATACCTCATTAAGAACAATAAAAAGCTTTGCAGCATTTTATGTGACTGGTCCACGCTCCTTGCTTCTTTCTAACTGTGCATTTTGCTGTCTCCTGGCTCCCTAGCATTGGACTCCAGTGTAGGAGAAAACTGGATACACTGTGTGTGCCCTGGCAAAGTTTTCTTCATCCTGTGTCCCGTGAGTTGCTGCATTAGCAAGTGCAGCTGACATTACCCATTTTGGCACAGGGAGACTGCGTCTGGTAAATCCCAGTGCCCTCTGCTGCAGGAGGGATGTAGGCAAACAGGAGAGAGTCTGGACGAAGGCTGCTAAAACCTGGAGCTGGAGTACACAGCATCTGAGGAGAGAGCTGGGCTTTTTCAGCCTGGAGAAGGTGAAAAAGGGATCTAACAGCAAAAGCACGGGAAGCTGCAGGCACAGCCTGCCTCAAGAGACCTTCCGCTTGGGCTTAAGGCACAGGCTCTCAGTCCCAGGAGATGCACAGCCCTGGAACTGGGCCTGGAGAAGGAGGAGCAGTGAGTCTTTTGGCTGTGCTGCTTCAGCCTCGCTGAAGGAGTCAAAAGGCAGAAGAGGACGAGCTGACACGCAAGCAGGTTGTAGAGAAATGACACACGCTTTTCTGGCTCAGACAGAAAACAGGGATTAGAGAAACGAGCAGGGTGACGGCTCCCGTGGTTAAGGGTTTCCAACAACATCCCCTCTCCCTTGAACCCCTGTCATGACAAAAAGCCGGAAAGGCAACAGCAGTGGATGAAAGTGTGAGATTTTCTTCCTAAGTTCACAAGATCCTGAGACATGACTAACCTTTATCTTTGCAATGACAGTGCACTGTATGTACAAACGTACACAATAATGCATGTAGGTACACGTGACCCCAGCACCTTTCAGCTGGCAAGCCGTGCCAGAAGAGCTATTGCCCTGTAATTCTCTATTTGCTGGTGCTGTACCACTGTCTGCTGCTTTCTGGGTTGTAGAGCAAGGAGGTGAACAGAGCAGACAGAGCTCCTTATCCCATTGCACAGGAAAGCTCAGAAGAATTGTAGCCTTGGCAGTAATGCTGTTCAGTTCCATTTTTAGAGGAGATGGACTTGCGGGATCAGTTCTCAGTCTCCGTGTACAGCAGAAGATGCATCGATGAGCAAGAATACCCACAGAGAGTATCGCCGTGGGCTTTCTCTCCACCTTCAAGAACAAGCATCGTGTGGTCTGTGTCCCCACTCCCTTCTGCAGAGGAAGTTTTAAAGAGGGAGAAAAACCTGAAGCACTTTGCACAGCCATCGTAGGAGACTGCTGTGTTGGGGGTTTTTAATCTGTATGTGCTTTCTTGGCCATTGAGGTCCCTGGCTGCCAGCAGAGTCTTTCTGGCACAAGGTGGAGACAACAGACCAGTCTGTGATTAGTCCCAGAGCCAGATCTCCACTGGACTAGAGCTGTCTCCTGCAACAGGATTTGTGGGTACATGTAAAACCAACCAAAGCACCTGTGGTTGCCTTTAAGTGACAATAATGTGTATGGATTACCGTAACCAGCTGTGGATTGTTGGTGAGAGAGCTGAGCGGTGAGGTAGGGGTTACTTTCCCTCTTTTGGAGAACAATTTCCTTTGGGGAAGGAAAGGAGTAAAGATTAATGGCTGCCCAGGCATGTCCAGGGGTCTGCTGCATGGTCTTGTAAAACCTGGTGATTCTTTTTAGATGCGATTAGAAGAAAGCCCCCGTGTGTTTCCTTTCTCTCCTCTATGAAGTCAAACCCACAATGTTGCACCGCCTGCTGCATCCTAACCAGGAGCTGAGCTGATAAGTGAGGTGAGAACAAATACCAGCCTGAAGGCCACCATCCACATCAGTCCCACGCGAAGTTACTTGCGGAGCTGAACTGACATCGATCTGTCTCCTTTTTAAGACGAATTTCCTCCGCACGGGGTCAAATGAACAGTACCCAGATGGCAGTTGTCTGTGTCATATCTCACATCACATGCACAGTATTTTCTGATGTTTCACCTTTTTTCTTTTTTTTTGCTGCCACTAGCACTATCAATATACAAAAACAATGATGAAACTTAGCAACGATATAGCTCTTTGTATTTTCGAATCTCTGTACAAACATTAATTAAAAAAGCAGGGTAGCATGCGAAACAGTCATCGCTTAGAATAATCGACCGATGGGTTGTGCTTCAGCGGTGACACTGAACAAATGTGCTCTAAGTAAAGTGACAAACCAGAGGTAAAATAAGGTCTCATCTTCAAAGTTGGGGTTATGAATGGAGAAAGTAACTGCTGAGGACAGTATCTGAGCATGTTCTTTAATATCCTCACACCAGGTGGGTAAAGCTAATGAATTTGCACTGTCACACAGGAAGATGGGGGAGAAAGTAACTGCTTAATGCAAATAATACACAGCAATAGATATATGTATAAGTATATATTCACACACACATTTTATCTTAAACTTGTTAAAGCCATCTCGGCGAAACTACAGTGAAAATGATATTGGTATGATAATAATGAAGTTATTAAAATCATAAAAAATACTGCAATCACCTCAACTGTGGATCTTTCCCTCCAGAGAATAGAAAATCTTTACATCGTTACACCTGCCGAGGATGGCTGCCCTCAGCACTGACAGCAAACACGGCTCTTAACTCCTCTTTCTGTGGAATGACTGAAGAAACAGAACGTAGCTACCCACAAAACTCACTCCTGCACATGCAAATGCCGCGGCACAATTAACTGCCCGTTTATCAAAGGGCAACGGGACAAACCTTTGCCTGCAAAGGTTCTGAAAAATACTGGATGTTGATATGATCCAAAAAGAAACTTAGGTCCTATGTGCTCTCCACCAGCTCTGACAAGTTCAGGATTTCAGCCACGGTTCATTTTTTGTAGCCCCCATTGTTTTGCATTGGTGCTACCCCAACCAGCTCAACAGAAACAACAAAAGTTTTATCAAAAGGACCGTAACAGCTTAAGGATGTGATGCTCATGGAGGTACTTGGAGGCCTTAGTTTTGTCCACAAACACCTGCCTCGTGATGAACCACCACGCACCCCATGGCTGTAAATACCCACCCTGCCCACCACAGGGACCCACGCAACCTTCTTCCTTGGGGGGTCAACCCAAACTTGTTGCCAATGCTCCAGACCAGCTGTTGCCTGGTGCTCCTCAGGCTGAGCTGACGGTGGTGTCCACCGAGCCACCAGCAGGACACAGACCAAGCCCAGGCCACCACACCAGGGACCTCCCTCTGCACCAGCCCCTCCCGGCCCCACAGCACCAAGTCCAGGGTCCCTTCCAAAACCCACCTCATGTGCCTTTCAAAACCTGTGCCTTTGTCAGCTCGACGTAACCCTGGGAGAAATGCCAACTCCTTTCCAAACGGGAGCGAAGAGGCCATCTTTTATGCTCAACTGTAATCACTCAGTATTAGCAAAAAAAAAAACACCACAAAAATAAAAACCACACAGCAATTCTGAGACAGGATAATTACAGTTTATACATTTTATTTCTGTGGGTTCTTAGGTTTTAAATAACATTAGACATTTTTGTTCTGATTGTATACCTGAATTGCAGCTCTTCTTTTTCAGTGAACTTTGGGATAATTTTCACAGTGGACATTTTACGATTATAAAAATGCAAGTAATTCAAAGCGTAGCTTCTCTGCAAGTGTGAGCCTCCCAAGCATTAAAACCTAATTTGAGGAAAAATAAATCTTCGCTATTTAGAAAACCATTGATACTTTTTAAAAAATAATCTCAATTATGTGGTGACCACGACCGAGCAATTCTTAGAACCGATTCTCAATCCCTGGTTGGCTATTTTTGAAACAGACAGCTTGCTTTCAAAAGGCAGCACTACTCGTCCACGAGATGTGCGCTGCGCTTTGTGCTACCAAGCACTCCGAACCAACAGCTTCATTTCACACACGTTTTCACTGAGACAACAGGATGAGATTTATTTTTCTCTTTTGGGTCAACAGCACTCTGAGGCACCAGAGAGCTGGACTGATGCAATACAACACGAGCTCTGACATCCTTAGACTTTCAGCTGCAAGTTACTTCAGATTTAGAGGCCATACAGAGTAATAGCACACAAAAATCTTCTGAGTTTCCTAGGCAGTAACCAGCCACGAAAAGATTTCGCTATGATGAGGACAAGATTGAAATCGCCAACTGTACAGAAACCCTGACGCCGTACATTCCTAAGTATGCAGAGTCACGATTACCATCACTAGCTACACGGGGGCGAGTGGGGGCCGCGAACGCGAGAGCTACGTGGACATCCGCGCTGTTGGGGAGGACAACTGCTAACGAGCTCCTACACACGAAACGCTTCACACACAAGCAGTAAGAAATATTCTAGCATCATCAACAGGTCCTGAGTACAGCCAAAACTGACATTTCAAGTATTTAACCTTTAAGCCCAAATTTCTTCTTAAAATGATCCTGCAGAACATGTATATTTCAAACACCTATATTTAAAATTATCTACCTTACTACAAACTCTATTATAGCTAGACTGTCACCTGGAGAAAAACACCTTAAATTACATTTCAAGTATTCTCAACTTTAAAAGCTGTTACTCTTTAAGTCTTTTGAAGATCCTGAGACAAGCACTCCAATCAAAAATAATAATAATAAAAAAATTTAAAAGAACCAAAGCAGCTCCCAGAGCAGCACTGCAAGTCCCTGTGCAGGCTGGCTCCCATCCACCCAGCCCAGGCTTTTCGGACAAGACCGCTCAGCCTCCCAACTCACCGGGGAGACTCGCAGCTCCGAACTCTAAGGTCAGCCACAATGTTTGGCAGTTGCCAGAAGCTGAGTTGTCTTATCTCTTGCAGTTGCTTGAAATTATATACCTTACAATCCGTTCTTGTTCGGTGACAGTGATTTGTGAGGAATACGGGAGCACCAGTAACCACCACTCTGCCTCCCAACTTCTTTCCACGTATTAACTGCACAAAAACGAACAAGCAAGTGAAGGAAGCCAAGCAGTATTTTATTGACTCCCAGAAGACAGATATGGATTGCATACAACCCTGGAAAACGTATTATTCTTTTTAAAATCCCAGAATTATAAACAAGAGAACTCATTCCTCATAAATAACCTGACACCATTCCTTTGTCAAAAGGTTTTGGCATGGAACATACTTCCTTTACAGTTTAATTGTTCATTCGAACAGCTTAAAAAACTATGTCTATAATAATTCTTAAATATATTGCTCATATCTGTGACTTCATAAAAAAAATAGTTTATGCTAGTACTTTCCTAATCATAAAAAAAATTCCAGAGAGACACCAACTTTTGAATGAGCACTTCAGAAAGATGGGTAAAATAATTTGCTGGAAATTATCAACAGACTTCATTTATCAATAGACTGAGCCCCTTAAAAATGTGTGTATCATCTAAGAGCAGTAACAAACTCAAGAAAACGCATCTGGTGCAACCAGCTTTCCCTCAATCCTGCAAAAACACACACACGTACTCAACTGCAGCTGCAAACAGAATTTCTGCAGTGTGAATGAGACACGGTTGATCTCAAAGGCGGATGCCCGAGTGCCTGCAAAATCTGACCACACACGGTGAAATTCCTTTTACTTTTAGAACAGGTCAGTCTAAGCCTGTCGGATGAGGACTGCAAAAGCCTTGCCGGGCTGGCAGAGGCCACGTGAGCACGCTCGGTTTAATGAGAAGGTGACAGAATGGCTTTTCGCAAACCAAGTTGAATTAACACCACCTGCCTGTTGCAGCTTGCAACGTTTGTTCCTCTGGTGTCTGGAAAAGGTGGTCACCGCTGGAACCTTCAGACTTTTCCAAAGGGATACTAGGCCACAGCCTTGCTCACCTTCCTCCAGCAGTGCTTGCTCTTACCCATAATACTGCCAAAAATGCACTGTTTGCACCTCACTGCATTACTTCCAAGACACCAACCCAGAGGCTTCAACTAATGCGCAAGTGATTTGCAAGCTTGATCACTTTTTGAAGTTGAAAATGGGTTTCTCTAACAAAGCAGCACATCTCCTTGGTATTTACGATTGGCCAGAAGTGCTTCTACATCAGAGTCTCCAACACCAAGTTGGAACAACCCCAAATATTTGCTAACCTCCTGGAGATGCTGGAGCTGAGGTGCGGTAACTCCAGATACATCTTCATGATCCAGAGGCTTTGGCCATGAAGCTGGCTAATGAGACCCATGCTCCACTCCACTGCCTCCGCAGATGCGCTGGCACAACTCTAAACTGGATCTCTCGACCCAATGTGGGTCTAAAAGTAACCCTTGTCTTGACCTCAAAGCACGGACCAGCCTGCTGATCTGACGCCTCGTGTGGCACAGGCAAGGTGTGGTGGAGGGGAGGGACGGGAACCAACAGCCAGAGTGGTGGGGCACCCATTCAGTTTCATCAGTGAACACCCATGTTACGAAACATCAACTTCATTGTTTGCAAAAAGGAATGTGGAGGATCTCTGAGATGCTCATCAGAAAGCGCAGGTGATACCCGGATAGGCATGAGCCAAGGGATGTGGTTGGACACACGCCACGTGAGCAGGACACTGGACATCATCTCATCCGCTCCTAAACGTCATGTACTAAAAAGTGCCTTCTATACACTAGTTAATAAAACTGATCTCACAATATTTCCCTTCTATCTTACATTTTTACATAAAGCAGAAGTGTCTACACCTTTAGGAAAAACCACTTTCTAAATAATCGTCAAAGCAAACAAAATCACTTTCGAGCGTAACTTACCTAATTAGCGTCATGAAGGTCATCACACATGTAAAAAGCCAAAAAGGCAACGAAATCTCAGAGACACAACTTGGGTTGTGTGTATAACTTACAGCAAAGAAGTTTCAACAACTTTTTGTCCATCGAGAGCTTTTTGTTTCTGAGAGGAGAGCCATTAATACCCAGCAAGTAACTGTTTTTGGCAATTCAGGATTAGTGCCCTTAAAAAGAGCAATTATACATTTTTTTAAGTTGTCATATTACTGTTACATTTACGATTGTATTCTGGTGAGTTCCTGGGATATACAAATCATCTACTTCTACACAGGTTTCTGCACGTTATAGAATAAACTTCTTAACTTACAAATAATTATTTTGCTGTTTCCAGTTCACAATGGTAAAAAAAATGAAGACTTCACAATGTGTGTAAATGTGAGGTAAATGTATTTTTAAAAACAGAATAAAAAGCTGCATGTTAAAAACTGGGTCACAGACTAATAAATACATACATCAAAGACATGAAATTTTCAGCAGCTGGTTTTAAAGAGCAAGAAAGTGGGGAAAAACTAGCTGTCCAGACTACATTCTGGCTCTATGGTCTATATGCTAGAAACATCTGCAGTTCAAAACCAAGTTAATAGAATCAGCTTTGTCATCTATTTTCTTTTTAAAAAATTAAGCTACTTCCTAAAAGTGTGGTGTAAAACCTAGAGAAACTTTGATTTCTTCATGCACTCGATGACACTGAATTAAAAAAAGAAATTATTTTAACCCAGAAAAAATGAGTCATTGTATACTGTAAGGACGCCTTACTGCAAGTTTTCTACAGTAAAAGTATTTCTAGAAATACACCAGAAATTACTTTCCCATAACAAAATATACAATTATGTGTCAGACAATTATGTGTCATTTGATTCTCAATACTTAGGCAAAACAGAAAGAGTTACTATGAAGTTTTGAAAAAAAACAAAGGGAAAAAAAACCCAAACAACTCCAGACAGTAGAAAGATGTTTTGAAGGCTGTGGAGACGCCAGAAAGCAATGCTGGACACTAGGAATTTCCAGAACAACCCCCTTTCCAAAGTGATGTGCAGTCTGTGAATTAGACCGTGAGAGAAAACTGATCCTGTTCTATGGGCTTCTCCACCCAAGCTCCAAGTCCTGCCTTCAGGAATGCTTTAAACAAACACTCTTTGGCAGTTTGATACTCGGTGGCTCCTTGCTTGGTGTCATGGTACAAGTTAGGCTTGAGGATCTTTGAACGCAAGCTGGAGGAAAGCTGTGGGGATTAAAGACAGGAAAAGAAGAGAGACAAGAAACTATTAAGCCAAACAGCTCGAGAGTGACTGAGCTATTAAATCAACTACTTGTTAAGCAAGGTAACGGGGAGCACTAGCTAATGTCAGGCTCCGTTTAAACAGGGCCCAGAAAGTGACTTCTGAACACAAAAAGTGGCACACACAGGTATTTCACTAAGAGCTAAGCAGAAGTGGAAAATTTGGCACTCTGGAAGACATACCTTTGCATGAATACGCATCCAGCGGCTGTAAAAAGCATGCTTACAAAGGCGAGATGCACGACCCATTTCATCTTTGCCGGTTGTAGCATTAATAACTTCGAGGCCAGTGTCTCCTACTGTCCAGTTCACGCTGAAGTTTGGCGCTTTCCCTGGCTGACGGGCTTCTGCATTGCTAATACCTGAAAAAAAAAAAGGTGATATTTAATGACAATAGTATTTACTAACTCTTTTTTTTTTTTTTACCAGGGAGTAAGCGATACAGCAGAGCTACTGAAACCGCATCACTAAGCAGTCTTACAAGCATATCTTTTATTCCAAGAACATCCCCCTGCAGATTTTCCCCGACTTGCAGAGATGTCCCCATGCACATCTCTTTCTCATCCTGCCTAAAATCCTTCCTAGCAGGGCATGTGTGCATCACTGGAGTCACGAGAAACCGGCCTCCTCAGCGGAGGGGAGCATGAAGGGTCCATGGGGACAGCAGCATGAACACCTTGCCACATTCATCTCAGAAGGACCCGGGCTTGCTTAGAGGGCAAACCAATGAACTAATTATTAACCTGCAAATAATTGTGAAGCAGAAAAAAAAATTTGCTCTGCTCCTGCACAAGAAACTGCCACTCTCAGAGCCAGCTCAGCAGTGGGTTGAGCTGAGTGCAGGAAAGGGCAGATACTGGGAGGTTTTCACAGTTGTGACTCTCCCATCAATCTCTTTCATTCTGCCGTTGTAAAAAAGTAGGTATATGTGGCTTATCTTATTTCAAAATGGGTGTGAAACTACGAACCCTGGTCATGTTTCAACACACAGTTACAATTCAGCTAACAATTCTGGACTCCAGTCTTACTGGGGGAGGTCGCGCTTATTTAGAAGTGCCTACAAAGTGCTTTTTCTCTTTCCGTCATAAATACAGAGTTAGGTGAGAGCAGTGGTACGAGACTGCCGGCTGCCTTGCAAACCAAGGCAGGAAGTTACCTGCATTTCAGTAGCTGTTGAGTGTGCTTCATTAAAAGCTACCAATCTATTTCTTCTTACAGACTGTGGGTGCACGGCGTGACCGGCACAGAGAGCAGCACTGATGCCACGGGCATCCAAGTCGGACAAAGTAAGCCCCATCCTCAGCATTCTCCACAGAAGGCCAGGACTGGCAGGCATCTGAGTCTTTCAGCACACATCTGGCTGTGCTTCAGCTCTCGCCCCACTTCACATGCCCATGGCTAGTTGCAATGCTCAGAAATAGCGAAACGCGGGACTCGCCAGGGCAGGGATCATTCTGCTCAGACGTTAAGTCATGCAACACCTCTCAAGTATCGTTTCATCCGAAGCAAAGCCTCTGGCAGGCTAACCCAAGCATGACGCGAGGCCAACTGCCTGTCCAGCCTGCCTGGGACAGGATTTATTCTCACACGGCAGCCCAGCACCGTGCACAGCGACCGCAGCACCGCGCCTGAAGATCACAGCAGCCGCTGCCGCCCACGTGCAACCTCTCTCCTGCTTGCGCAGCGGGTCGGTGCTCACAAGCAGCAGCCAAGGGCACAAGTTTGGGCTGTGCATGCTATGGAAAAGCTGAGGAGCACATTGCTTTTGATCCTAGGGACGCTACAGAGGTGGCAGAACCCCACCTTTAAGATGTCTCAGTTGTCTCACCAAGAGACCACAAAGGAACAGGACAATTTTTTTCTTTCTGATACGTAAAGATCTCAATCTTATTTTAATGCAACTCTTATTCAGAACCTATTTTAAAGATACTCCAAGGTTACACCGGGTCCTGCATTTTACTGAAATCTAGCAAATTTGTATAAATTGAACATAAGCATTACAGCAGGATGCATTTCTTGCTGATATTTGAAAAACAATCTAACAAACAAAGTTAAGTGAGCCTCAGGCACCCAAGCACAGGACTGACTAACCTGGCCCAGGTCTCATGGCACCTCTGGGCCTGGAACTGAGTGTGCGAGACCTACAAGGTGTGAACAATGCATTTAAATTCAGTTTGCCTACTATAATATATTCCATGTTTAATAAATAAATAAGCCATTTGAAATATCAATCATATTGAACTTCCCAAAGCTGCTGTATTTCTATGCTTGTTTTGTGACAACCGGATCTCTATGACTGATAAATATCAATTAAGTGAATAAGTAAATAATAGAAAGTAAACCTATCATTCCCCATTTTCTTAAAATATAAGCTGAAAAAAGTACATGTGCATAATGTCTCCTGACAACTGGAGCTGATCATGCACAATGCAACCTGTCCTGTGCCACTGAAGGGCAAACACTGCTGCTCCACCAGTCACACAGCATGAGGCTTGCACCTAAACACTAATAAATCGTAAATTTTGGGTGCACACAAAACGAACCTCGATTCTGAGTCTCCAACAGCATATAAATTCAGGCTGGTTTTCTGAAGCTTACGTGAAATGGGCCTATGCTGACAGATGTCTTAATCAAAAATTGGTTCTACCAAAACTAGTGAAGTAGGAGGGTTAAGAAATCGGCATCACATGACAAGCAAGTCAGTCATATCCATTCCACCCATTGCTGACCACGTACAGGGACCAGATACAGTTCATCGAGTACTGCAAAACATCATTTGCTCCTTGAGCCTGCTCCTCATCCAGTATCATGGCAATTCTACAATTGCATTCCTTAGGCTGTTTTGAGGAATTAAACTTACAAAAAACAGACTCAGAATTTCAAATAGACTTAAATAACAACACCCTGTTCAGCTGCTTAATTATGTGCATGAACCCTGGAAAAATGGCAAAGGAGTCCCTGAAGGTGGATCACGAGTGGAACGGACAGGAAAGAAAGGTCATCTCAAAAGCAAAGTCTTTGATAACATTTTAGGTGGATCATATCTTCCCCCTCAAAATCTAAACATGAACATAGCACAATCAGCTGAAACTAGTAATGGGAGAGAACACTAGGATAGAAAGTAAAATATTCTACCAGTTTTCAGAGGAGAATAAAATGAAGCTATTTAGAGACCATCACTCAGAACTTATCGCTGTGTATTTTTGTAACAGTGTATAATAAGAAAAGGTCACAGCTCTTTAAGCCAGTGCTTACATTAATAATAAAGCCTGACAGTTCTTTGAGGACACAGCTTAAAAAAGCTTTATTAACATGGAGATAGAGCGCTGAACACCACCAGTGTGAACGGGAGGAGAAGGTACCAAGGAAACAGGCAAAAAATCATCAAAGGTTCTGCTGAAGGATTTATTTTTGTTAAAAAATAAAAAAATATGCAAATGGAGACAGCAGACAGAGGAGTGTTGATGGAACACTTATAATAACCACTCTTGCTGTGGTGGTTGAAGCCTTCTTGTGTACAAAAAATGAAGAAACGTTTTGCTAAAAGGGTGAATGGGGTCCCAGGCCTGAGCCCCTGTCCTCAGGCAACGTGCAAGAGAAATCATCTCAAACCCAGGTGCCAGTAAAAATAATTCTAGCACAATTCAACCACGTTTGAGGAAAGTAAAGACTCTTATCACAAACCACACAAGCTCTCCAGGATGAAAGGTGGCCAACCTGAGTCCTATTTTTAAGGAGTTCAGAGGTGTACCAGGGAACTGCCAGTCAACAAACATGACAGCTGCACCAAGAAGGTGCAGGAACGATGATACCGCACTACTAGGTACAGATGTAAATAGAGCAATACTGGGAACAACTCGACAGAAGAACTGCCTTAGTAACCGAGGACCGGAGCAGGCATTCTCATTGACACTCATTCTTATGGAGCCCAGGGAGCAGAAAGTCTCTCTGTTCCATATCTACCTTAAAAACAGACTTAATGGACATCTGGATGAAGACTGCCTCCTTGGGAAGAGCCCACACAGCTGGCTGTGCAGACCTGGAAAGTGTGTGTGGGGAAGAAAAATAACGTGAATAATACTGTCGATGATACAGAATTATTTAAGAAGATAAATAAGAGAAGCAGTTTCAAAAAGTAGCAGAAGAACAGCAGACCACATTGGGTAACTGGGCAATAAAAGGACAGATGAAACTCCTCCCAGATATTATCTAATACATATGAGGGGAAAACAAAGCAATTTTACATCAGGAATGCTCAACTTGGAGCTCAATATTAGCATTCAGGAATGAGATTTTAGTTTCTAATATTTGATTCTACCAAAATGTCAGGTCAATGATCAACAGTAATTAAAGAAAGCAAAGTGAATGTTAGGAATTTTTACTGAAGGATCACAGAACAAGAGTATCATGATGCCACCATATAAATGAGTAGCGCTGCCTTATCTTGAGTATCAGGTGCTGCTCTGGTCTCACTAGCTCAAAACTGCAATTGTAAAATGGATAAGATGATCCTTATACTGAAGGGCCTCTACACAAGGAACAAAGCAAACTAAGACCTTTCAGCTTGCAAAAAAAAAAAAAAAAGGACTTCTGTAGGAATATCACAGAGATACAGAAAATAAAAGTGCCATGACAATTGCTTATATCACACAGAGCTCTGGAGAGGAATCTACTTGAATCAGCAGAAAGGAAATGCCATTGCACCAATCTTTACCCATCCCACAGCCTTCCTTACTAAAGAAGGATACAGATGGTAAAAAGTTTAAACGAGTTCAAAAAACAAAACCAGGAGTTCACGAATGAAAGGTCTGTTGATGATTTTTAAACACAAAGATTCCCAGTCCCTGACTTGGGATATCTCTGAACCCAGATTGCTGCTGCAATTCTCAGGAGGTATCTGCAGAGGCTGACTATTTCCTTTTGCTCTGCACTGCCTAACTACCCGTGGAAAACAGAACTGGGCTAGACAGATCGCACCTTAAGATCTTGGTCTTACCTAAGACAGTTCTTACACTGGTGACAAGATAACAATCGGCCGTGACGCTGCTCCAGGATGTTTCAGCCAAGAACCAAAGTAGGAAGGAGCTGTCAGAGCACCACGAGGAACAGGTCCAACAAGGAACAAAACCACCAGCGACGTAATTTCTCACAGTTCGCTGGTAAAAGACAGGAAGCTCTAGAGAAACTAAAGCATAAGAAACTATCAACTGACTGGACGTTAAAACTGGGAAAACTTTGCTGTCTTGTATTTAACAACCTCTGCTCTCAAGGACTTCCAAGGACTGAGCTCTGCCACCCTGGGTGAACTACTTCACATCCCACAATGGCCCCAAAAAGAGTCTGTGCAGATTACTCTGCAGACCAGCATTTTGTTCCTGGCTTACCTACATAATCAACCTCCTTCTATTTGACTGAGAAATCATTCTCTTTTCAGATTTCTCAAGAATGACACAAGATTCAAACCTGTCTTCTGTTCAACTGAGCTGGCCAACTCTCCGGGCTAGCTCACGTGTCCTCAGCGCTGCAGTGCTAAAGGCATTCCAAAAGGTTGGGTCCTGAAGCCAAAATGCTTCCAAGGGTCAGCACAGAGAGGGAGTTTTCTACTAATATAAGAGTTTCTCACATCCCCTAGCTGAAAACGAGCTACTCTGATATGCAGGCTCATGTTTAACTTGCTGGGAAAAAAAGGAGGAAATTTTTTTCCTGTGAGGAAAGAAAGATGATGAAAAGACAGTTTTTAGCAGCAGGTAACAGTAACTCAGTTTGAATTTGACTTGATGCAGCTGTCTCTGCAGACATAAAACTTTGTTTTATGAGAGGAAAAAATCCAGGTTTCAGAGTACTTTCTCAGCAAAACAGGTGGGACATTGGGGAAAGAAAGATACTGCTCTTTTAGTTCAGCCCTCTGGGAGAAATGAGTCACCGTCACACAGCTGTGTGTGTGGTACCAGCAGGAACACAGAATTGGGGACAGGTATTTCTGTGGTGCTTACTCCAGGTAAGAATACATGGTAAAATGTGTGAATCAAAGAGCCGATGACAAAAGACCCAGCAGAATCCAAGAGCACAGCTCAGAAGGCTCACTCCGAAGACTGAATCAGCAGAAGAAAATCCATCGACACAATTCTCCACCCAACCTCCCAAAGCAGCTTTCTGTACGTTGTTGGGACGTGTGTTTTCATGAAAACTCAATAGCTGAGAACATTTCAAAACTCTTTCTACTGCTCAGTGAGTCCCAGCTGAACTGTTTAAACAGATGGTGCTATTTCACGGCAAATAGATGATATCAATATTGCAGAAAGATGATTTTTAAGAAGACAAGGTACAATTACGTGTTGCAAAAAGGATAACAAAACCTCCTCCCACTCCACCCCAAACCTGGTCTCTTGAAGAATTGATAAAAATTCCCCCAAATCAGGCAGAAACAGTGCACGCATCAGTTACTAGGGCCATACAATAATTTAATATTTGGTACTGTGAGTGTTGTAACTACTACCTATTTGCTAATATAAGGATGAATATATTACTTAACATTTTAACACATCCCTAGTTCAGGGAATCCTTATTAATTATCTTTCTTACCTAAAGAAACATTGGTTTTTCAATATGCTCTCTTTTACACTCCCTACCTAAATCTATTTTAAAAATACATGTCAAACTTTAAACATGCCTTAAAATACTGAGCTTTTTTTTTTTCCCCTTGAAAACAAGCGGACACATGCCAGAAACCAAGCTCTACAGAACGAAGCGATGCACACAACACGAGGGAGGATAAGAGATTTTAGTTTTAAAGCTTTCACAGCATTACTGTAACTTGCAGTTTTAGAATTTGAGACACTTCAGAACTTTCCTTTCAAAGTCATGGCTCAGTTAGAAGTTACAACCTGTTCATTCAAATAGCGACACTACTCTTAGCCCCACTAGAGTCTAGGATCAGCACAAAGAAAAAGAACAGTACTTAAATGTTCCAACAGCAGCTGCAAAAGACAGTCAGTCACTAACTACACCAGATGGGACTTGCCATATTGCTGTCTGTCAGATATATTTAATACTCTATTAAAAATATTCCCAAAGAATGTGCCACTGGGCTCCGAATGTAGCATTTGTGCATTAATCTACAAAATGGAAATTAAAATATTATGATTATCAGGTCATGCAAACAAGTTGGGTGCCATGCTAATTAAAGCTCATGTCGCATCCAACAGATTGATGATAAAAAGAAAATACAACCAATGGCAGCTGGGATGTTCTCTCTCCATCCATTTTTAGTTGGTTATTGATCTAGAAATTGTGAACCAAATGTGTCTATTTTGGCATACTGATTAATGACGTGGCCGTTCAACAAATATCTGCAATGGCAAGAGAAGTGACAGTGAGAGCTAACACACTATTTCAAGGGTGGGAAGAGGTTTCATTAAGCCAGGGCCTTCAACTTGCCTCACGTATTGCTACGGCACGCTCCAGGAAGCAGTTACCACATCCAGAGGTTCATACCCCAGGTTTTTTCCAACTTTTAACTCACGAAGAGTCCTTGCTATGGCATTTCTGACCAAGTATGTATATTAGGTTTAGACCATAACTTCTCTGTTGTAACCAGAAAGCAGTTTACTCACAGTACATAATTGGCAAGGTTTTGAGAACTGCAAAATCACTGGAACAGACTTAGTTACCGGCACGGCCTTCTCCATTAGATACTTGCCACTAAGTAAAGGTCTGTTGAGTGTATAAAGAGGTGGTAGATCTTCTATCTCTGCTATCCTCTGGTATACGGCTCTGGATAGATGATCCCCATGATATAAACTCCCCAAGATGATGCTAGAGAAGTAAATTGGCTCCACAAAGAGGCTAAGTAAGGCTCCTTGAATACCCAATACGTTCCACCTAAGAGGGAGGGAAAAACAAAACAAAAAAACAAAAAAAACACTTTCTTTTTAATGGAACAAGTAACATCTGCCAGACATAACAGCAGTCAATCACAACGGACCAGACGTTCAACCCTTCCTCTTGACCAGCACATGACTATGACAGCATAGCTGTGACACCAGCCAGAATTTCAGAGATCAGCTTATGGGATGCTCAGCAAAATCCTGAGTAAGATGACCTACAGCAACAGGTCAGTGTCAGCATCTACTTCAGCAGCAGTAATGACTTTACTTCCCTGCTAACGTGCCTGGTGATGCATTTTCCAGCACCCTAATGCCAGAGACGGGGAGGATCATTCAATCAGAGAAAGCTAAACTGTGACATCCTCTCTCAGAAACAGCAGCTGATGCCTCTGAAAGACACCTGGTAGTGGGCAAACCATCCTTCCCAGAACACAAGGAAGATTGTGTCTGCAAGACCTCAGCACCTCATCACTATAAGGGAAAGCTTGTCCTTGACACCACGGCCAAAGCGTCTGCATCCTGCTGCCAGAAAATGTAATAGCTCACAATACCCACGAGAAAACTGAACCCCAGGTGCATTATACTTTTTGCTCATTATAGCTGCTTCATAGACTCCAACCATAAATTCCTGTCTGCACCACTGTGACCTGCACTGGATCAGGTCCAGTGGCAGTGATACAGCATGCACAGGAGCAAAATACTGAAGGTTTTTTGTAGCTGTGCTCATTTCATCAAGTTCTGGCTCTCAATCTGTACTTAACAGTCATACAAACTACTTTCTAAAACCTTGAAGTCTCCTGCAGAGTATTTGCACTGTCCTTGTCCCTGAAGTATCCTTGCAAACAGGTTGGCACTATTAAAATAGCATACCTGAGTACAACGGCAACATCCAGACACAAGCAGCAGGAAAAGGTTTTTTGGTGCTCGAATAAAACAGATGAGCACAATAATATCGTGCTCATACAGAAAGGCTGTCCTTATTAAAAGGCCCATCCTAAACCAGGCTGCAAGGTAGGAAAACAGGGAACTCTGACGTTGCTAAAAGCGTTTCTTGCAGCTTGTGCTGGGATGGCGTGGCTACACATCATCATCAGTTCAGGCTAGAAAGTAGACAGCACAACTGCTTCATTACTTCAGAAACTGAACTACATATGTTGACTACAAGAACTGCAAAGTTGGCTTTTTTTAAAAAGCTTAAAACAAAAATTGCAATCCCAGGAAACTATTTATTTGCGTATCTTTATGAGGATGAGAACGGAGGCAATGTGCATTGGCTTACTCACCTGTCATTAAAGGTTGGCCTTAATGAACGAGCAAAAATACCGCGCTAATAAAAAATAAGGCAAAAAAAAAAAAAAGCAAACGTCTGAGGAAAAATACTGAGTGAAAATTATTTCCCAGCATCAAGGTGCCCTTCTAAGGGCCTTACCATGACTAGAATTTTATAAGCACAGACGTAGTTCAAGTGCCAAATGCATCATGAGAATATTTGCTTGTTATGTGCAGTATTACCTACATCAAGCATAGAGAAGCATATGGACAGAGGTAACATTATGGAAGAAACACCTGGGAAGAATGCAAGACTAAGCACTGCAAACTGGGGTCTTACAGTTCTAGCTGAAACTTGCCGACACATAAATGAAGCTTCCTTAAGTGAGGCACAGTGCATTTTATTTTTCATGAACAGTACTTGAGTGACAGCTGGACATTTTTCAAAAAGGCCTCTGGCAAGCCCCAGCTCCCTAAATAAAAACCTTTGCCAGACACTTTTCCTGCCTTCAGCGTTTCCCGAGTTTGTGTTTTGCTGCGTCTTCCCACACCGGGTGACTCTCTGGCACAGAAAACGCAAGCTGTCTTGCTAAATTTCTTTTTATTAAAAGAGGAGGAGGAGCGTGGACACCTGAACAAGCTTCTGCAAGGTGAACTGTAGGAAGTGGTTATTAATTACAAGAACTGCTCTGGGACTGCCCACGTGCCTGCTGTTCTGCTGCGTCACGCTGACCACCGTGGCACGTGCTGAGGAGCGCTGGATTTGGAGAATCATAGAATCATAGAATGGCCTAGGCTGGAAGGGACCTTAGAGATCATCTAGTCTAACCTCCCTGTCATGGGCAGGGACACCACCTCTCGACTAGACCAGGAAGCTGGCTTGCTGCAAGGTTTGCAGAAACCATTTACACAACCAAAGCCTGAAGCTCTTAATATTGATTAGGCAGGGTTGGGTGGTAGTGAGGTTTATAAAACTAGCTTTAAATTTCAGCTGTTATAATGAAAGAACGTGTACTTATCTATGGAAACATGTATTTGTATCAGAAACTGGCAGTAACGCAGAGATAAATGCAAAACCCAAATGAAGCTTGCAGACTGCAATGAAAGGCTGCACAGAAACTTTCTTCTTGTTCCTTTGTCATACTGTACTTCTTTCTGTCAAACAGCAATTTCTCACCTCCATTAGCATATACACTAAAAAACACCTTTACAGACATAAACTGACTAGATACACCAATTTTTTGGAAGGCTACAGGCACTGCCTCCCAAAATGGTAAAACTCCCTCGGCTTTCCAGTTTACAAGCACAAATCATTGGAATGCATGCCAACAAATGCTGTCAGACTAGTATGAAAGTTTACTGAAACCACAACTCCTTTTGAAGTTAGTGGGCCAAATTCTGAATTTCACTACAAACTGTGACCTGCAGAGCAGAAAGAGCAAAATTTATTCCAGAAAACTTTATTAAAGTCACTATTGCTTTTCCAGTGTAACTATTAAGCATAGGATATTCATATTAAAAATAGTATCAGAAAAGCGTTAAGTAACTGAAGAGACTTAAATCTAGCTTACAAACTCAAACCTTCCAAGGCTCAGATGTTTATAAGACAGAAATGAATCTTTCCAGTGCAATGTCACACTGCAATAGAGTGGACACAGACCCTGCCCATGGCAAATTACCCATTTAGCATTTAGTGGCTCAAGGAAGTGAAAATGGAAGGCAGCTCTAACATCGCTAAACATCAGCAGTTTAGATTTCTCCATGCATCTTGTTTTACAGGTACAAAAATGCAGGGTTCCCACATAAAACAACCTGATCTTGGGTCCAGCTGTACTGAGCAGATCACAGAGCAGGCTGGAGCCCTGCGGTACCTTTTCTCGCTGTTAAAGCAGGAAAAGGGCACCATGTTTGCAACAGAGAAAAGCACTCAAGCACAAGCACAATACTGGAATGCTGCATCTTGTCAATGGTGACGCTGAAATGCCTTAAGTAAGGTGCCCAGGCAGATCTGCCAAAGGGGCAGCACACCTCAGCAGGCAGGGAGACACCCTCCAACATAAAACTTCTCCCTGGAAAAACCTGAGACGCTTGTCTTGGCTGAGCATAAAAGCAACGCCTCTTAAGATACATTGGGTTTTGTGTGTTTTACACATTCTGAGTGATCTGGATTTAAGTTACAAGAATTTTCTTTCACAACCTTTAAAATAAACTACCTTCAAAGTAAGCCTGACATTTAAAATACAAGCTTTTATATTATATAAATCATGAGACACAGGATTTAGGTCCAGACTGTCAGCACTTACACAGAGGTGCCTTGATCTTGAGGCAACAAAATTTCTCGAGCTCTTCTAGCAACAGTTAGAAAAGTACTTCAGCATGAGGAGGGAAACAAAAGCCGCAAATCAAAGCCACAGCTCTTCCTTTTCCTCAGACAGGTCAGCTAACACACTGCAATGGCCCTTACTAGCAGCTGGATTAGGAGGTTCAGTGTTCCCAGAATTAGATATACGAGTTACTGCTGCTTTTCTGGGATAAGAAAAAAGAAATTATAACTTTATCCAGGTATCTGGCCACCGAGCAGCTGCAAAAAGCTGCAAAATGTGAGAAAGACGACCGTCAAAGGATGTTGTAACCTGCTGCTGCCATAAAGTGTGAAGTTGCAGCCCATCTCCAGCGCCACGCCTGACTGAAGAGGACTCTGCCTGTCACCACCCCGATCCTCCTCAGTGTGCTAATCTTACTGCTTGCACAGCTCCTCATAAAGTCAGATCAGTGACACGATTCAAGATTTTTAAAATAAAAAAAAACAAACCCCTTGGTCTGTATGAGGAGCAACTGGTTACATCTGGTGTGACCAACATATGCATCTTTTTACTATTCCTCTCTAAACTCTCATTATTTCATATATCCATATATTCACTGTTTGCTATGAGGAAGAAATAATGCCTAATTACACACAACTTTGTTATTTGGTATTGGGTTTATTTTTTCATTGAGAAATTTCAATCAAAGTTGTACCAGTAGATCATTTTTTCTCATGTAGTCTTTTTCTTCTATAAAAACTCTGCTTCTCCTTGAGTCTTTCTGTTTAGCATGAAAAATCCAGCTATCTGAAAGGATTTCAGGTGTGAACCAAAAGCTACTTCAATTCAGAAATGCTGCTGAGACGTCTCCCTGGGAGTATCGCTTGAGGTGCCTTGTATCCCCAAGTTGCTCGAACAGCCCACAGTTCCCTACGCTACAGCGAGACCAAAAGACCAAATTTTCCATCACCAAGAGTTTGCCATGTCCTCTGCCTTGTCTATGAAGTAATCTTGTGCCCAAATACCCAGATCCTTCAAATCACCGCATCTCGTCACCTTTACACACCAGACCCCAGCAGCGGCCTTAAAGAACATACGAACTGTGTTCAGCTCCTGACTATTTACACAGAGGATACTCTCTGTGTAGTGTGCTCACCTGAGGTTTTGTGGAAGAGAACCACATTGGGGAAATCTGAATCTTGCAAATTTGTCATACCCATTGGTTTTCTTATTTCTTATTTTCTTATTTCTTATTTTCACTTAGATGCTATTGATAACTACCTGGAGAATGGGCACACTTTCTCAACCTTTTTGCTCTTCTCAGTTACACTAACACTACAGTCACACTCAACTGAAAAAAAGAGGGAAGAGGAACCAGAGATTGACACCAAATCAAGAGGAGTCTTCTCCTCCTTGCTGTTTTGTGACATTTCTGCTTTAGTCTTCCACGTGCTCTGAGGCAGCGGTATCTACAGCGGATTCCTAAAAGGTCTACTGATTTCTTCCTGACATACAGCTGATTTCACAGCTCAGGATAGAAAAGGTGAGTAAAATTTAACTCCACAGCAACTCTTTCTCAGAGCATGCTAGTGCACCCTTAGCCAAAAAAAAACAAACCACCACCCCAGGTTGAAAACACATGTTTTGGGTAAAAACTTTTCTTTGAACTTTCCAAACACAAATGTTATTTTCAGATAAATTTCAGATAAATTACTACTTTGGTAGTTTATTATTTCAGTACTTTTCAGTACTATTTCAGTAATTACTATTTTCAGCACTATTTCAGATGAAGCATTGAAATGAGGGGAACCTAACAGCAATAAAGCTTGACGTTAATATCAAACACCTTAGTATCACTCTCAATAATATTTACACAGACAGTTTTATGGAGGATGTGAGTCACCACATGTTGCATTTACAATGGTGTGCACGTGGAACTGCTGTCAGAATTCATCTCAGGAAAATTAATAGACTCTTGCAACTACCAAAAGGAGACAGACTGCAAAACCTGACAAAAACAAGCGTTATAGCTCATCAAGAGATCACAGAATCCCAGAATCATCCAGGTTGGAAAAGACCCTTGGGATCATCGTGTCCAACCATTAACCCTACTCGCAAGTTCACCCCTAGACCATATCACTCAACACGACATCCAACCGATGCTTAAACACACCCGGGGATGGCGACTCAACCCCCTCCCTGGGCAGCCTGTTCCAATATCCCACAACTTTTTCCGTGAAGAACTTCTTCCTAGTGTCTAGATGCTCTTATTAATATAATTTATAAGCAGCAAGACTACGAAGAAAAGTATTTAGTAGGCACTTTGTTTACAACAAGCTTTTACTTGCAACTGATGGCAAAGGAGAGAAGGTGTCAGTGTGAGAGAAGGTGTCAGGCTATCCCCAGAAAGCATTTTGCCTCCTCATATCCATCTCCTGCCCTCCTCTGCGACAGAGGTGCACAGCTCAGACAGCAGCTGTCCTGGGGGCTAATCCCAAAGGCAGGCTTGACGTACCATGACACCAACAAGATTTCAAAGGCTTTTGAATCGCAACACGAACCAAGAGCTCCTCACAACCCCTGTGCATCCAAGATATGGGGCAATTTGCTGCTGGAAGCTGTGGAGCCAGGGGCTCCTGCTAATTCTGAACAGAAGGTGCTCGTGTTTGCAGGAGCTGTGCCCACGAGTTTTCCTGCACCTTTTCTAGTTTCCAAGACTGCTGTGATCAGCCTCACAAGTTTGAGGCCGGCAGCATCCCCAGGGATGCCTGCAGAGCCGTCACCTCTGTAGCTCGGTGACAAGCATTTCTCTGTTCCTGCGACCACATTGGCCGTGGCTCATCATTCACGTGCAGGGACACTTCTGCTGCTCGACTGCAACTCAGACCCGCCGGGCAGGTCATGACCTGCTTCCTGTGGCCACCCATCTAGCTGGGCTTTATTCTCACCAGGGGGCAGAACAAAGAGGCAGAGCTGACTTCATTCAGCTCACTGCAATAGGGTTCCTTTTCTGAGTTTAAAACTGGTTTCTCTTTGTTTCTGTAAGAGATTAACTGAATCTCTACGACCAGCCCACGGCAGCAGCTACAGCTTAAAGAGGTGGCAACATCTTTATGTGAAGGGGAGTCAGAGCTTCTGTTACATCAATGGCTTGGTCAGTGGCCCGCGCTATTAAATCAGTAAATGCAAGAAGCCCATGGTCTTTCACAGCAGCACTTCTCACAAACACCTTTTTATTTATCCTGGGGTCAGATTTGCAATTACAGACAAGATAATCTGTTTTCCCTTGTAGCTGTACCTAGTACTGTTCAGAAATCACACTGGGTCCGTCATGGAGCTTTCCACCTAGAAATAACTCTCAAAGACACATGGGCATGGACATAGCTAAAGAACATGTAGCCTTCAGTGAGCACGTGTATGATTTTAAGACATGCTTGTGCAATTTCTTCAGTCCCAAAAAACTAGGTGGTAGGGTCAAGAAGAGAAAGTCATTAGGGAAATGAGAAAAATTGAGTTACAAACTTCCATTTGGACTTCCCACTCTGAATACGCACAAAATGAGGCCAATGCACAGGCACACGATGTTCTTTCACACAAATGGTTATCAGAAATAGTATTTTCCCTTCTTTAGAGCAGAAGAGCACCAATAACTTCCCCTCAAACAACCTGACCTAATGTTAAAGCTCTTCTCAATTCCTACAGCCTTCCTACCAAGGAAACAGAATGAAGAAAAATTTTGCTTTTTTCAGCAAGACATTACTCACAACTGGAATGTTTCTGTGTGGAATGTTCCTTTCCCTCTTTCTTGTGAGACACTTCGTGCCCAGTGTAATTCCTTCTCTGGAGGACAACTAGGAGGAATGGGGATTGTGAATGACAGAGGACCAGTATGGGAAAATATCCCTTTATGTGCCTGGCCTCTACTACCCCCATAGATTATGAAAAATAGAATACTAGAGCATTAAAGGCACCTCCTTGGAGTGCCTGGCTCCTGCCTTCCCTGTCGCCTTGGAGTAGTGTCACAGAATCTCTTTGGTTGGAAGAGACCTTTAGATCATTGAGCTCAACCATTAACCTAACACTGCCAGGTCACCACTAAACCGTGTCCCCAAGCACCAGATCACATGTTGTTTAAATACCTCCAGGGATGGTGATCCCACCACTGCCCTAGGCAGCCTGTTTCAATGCCCCATGACCCTTTCAGCGAAGAACTTCCTAATATCAAGCCAAACCTGCCCCTGGTTGTAATAACAATCCATCACCTCCTGGTAGCCGGGTACATCTGTACCTCACAGCAGGGCTGTATCTCAAAAGAGGTGACATCAGTATTTCCAAACCTGGTAACCTGATGGGCCTGTAGAACTTGCGGCAAATATCAGAATATTTCACCACTTTGAGGGGGCTGGTATGGAAAAGTACCTGACAAAAATCAATTATCTCAAAGGGAGACCCTTTGATCTCTCCTGGATTGCAGTGGGCTGTGACCAGCATCTCCCCTGCGCTGAGAAGCCTCCCAGGTACCACCTCCCCGAGGCTGTCTGCTGACAGAGGCTGTGGTGAATCTCAACTACTGCCCAGTCAAGGAATGCCCATGATGCATCGTGACTATTTGCTCCAAACTCAAGAAGAGGGAAATTTTAACGACAGGCTAGCCTTGACATCCACCCCTCTGCTTATCTGTGTGTCTGAACATACACATTTGCTTTCACGAATGTGGGTGTCCATACAGGTATCTGTCTCACTGCCTGTATATTCTGTATTTATGCGTGTAGACACATATATATATACACACATATTCTTTAACTGAAAATATCTTGTAGTAAGTTAGTATGAATCCTGTCATCCACAAAGTCCTAAAAATTCTGCTAAATTAACCTCTTTTATCTACCTCATGTCAGTAATAAATTCTGACAGGTGCTAATCACAACCTTTGCCAAATCATCCTTTCTGCGGCAACATCAAAAGGTGCATGGCAAAACCAGACATTGTGGAACAAGGTCAGGATACGTTTAAAACAAATGCATGTATGTTAATGACCCCAAATCAATTACTCTGGATACAGAAACCACTCTGACGCCATCCTGCAGTGCCACCAGGCACTAACAACATTAGGATAATCCTATTCTAATGCTTCTGACCCAAATGGGATTAAATTCACTGCCTTTCCATGTTTGTCACAATTTTTCTTGGATGTTCCTACCAGGCTCAGGAGGGTGCTAGGCAGCAGACTGAAACAAAGTGCTCAGAGGTCGGAAATAACAGCTTGGATTGTACATATAACCCACGCAGATGAGGCTGTTCAGATACAAGGAGTTCCCCGGCTTGTACAACCCTGTACCCTGAATCCACCCATGCCTTTTCTAGGCTGGGGCTGTGAATCTTTTGGGAAAGCTCAGTGTAAATTCACAGGGCTCAGGCATACTGGAGAACTGCTGGACGCTACTGAGCAATGCATTCTTTCAAATGTAAATGGACAAAAGACGGTCATAAGCGTCAGGGAAATGCAAAAAAGAAAAAGAAAAGAAAAAAAAGAATATGAAAATTTGGGCCTCCTTACCCGTCATACAGTCTTTGTTCTGTGTCAAGGGGTTCTATTTGCTTCCTTCACTGGCACAAACAAAATTATTCCCATTAGCCCCAAGGAGAGGTGACAGCTAGCTACGCAAGCGAGAGATGGATTCTGTTCTGCATCACACAAAATCAACAAAATAGTCAAATGTGTTCTAGCTCAACAACTGTCTTCATAATTTCTTTTATTTGCACTGATAACAACGATGCTGTGATAAAAGAAGTCAAATGAACTTGGCACAATTACCATGTCAGGTGGCTGAGAGAAGCTCCTGGCATGAAGCTGGGAAATTTATTTGGTTTATGTTGCTGAAAATACTATAAAAGAAACTGAAATGTAATTTTTGTAGAATTACTTATTAACAACACTGTCCTAGCTTCTGACAGGCCCTATCCATCTATGTTAGGGAGATTTAAATTAAAGTAAAACATCTTCCTTCAGTAGGGATGCTGATTACTTGAGACAAGACTAGAGAAACTAAGCAGTTACATAACTTTCCTCCTGTATTTTTGATGTGGCATACGCAGTTCACAAGAATAGTTCCAACTTCATACACTTGATAAATTTTGAATCAGGCTAACTGTGACTTAACAAAACAGCAGAGCATTTTAATCAAAAAATAAAGTATCATCAGCCCAAATACATGGCATTTCTCATCTATTTTGCTAGAACACAGAGGATGCTGCAAACAACACTCATTTCATAAAATCATGTTGCAACTCTCCCACATTTCTGATACTTGTTGAAGGATACTGCTGCTAAACTTTTTTGGGGGATAATCATTTGTCCATTTATGATTTTTTAAAAAAAAATATTTCGATCTTTGTCAAAAAGGATAATAAAGAAGGAATTGGATAAAATATAGATAAATGCATTAGTATGAGTTAAAAATTAAAAGTGCCCATCAAGTATGATTTTTTTTTTAACTGGAAAACCTTTTCCCTGTATAAAATAATACAAATCTAAATCTATCCACGGAAAAGGTATGTGTCTGTGATATCATAGACTCACAGACAGGTTTGGGTTGGAAGGGACCTTTAAAGATCATCTAGTTCCAACCCTCCTGCCAAGGGAAGGGAAACCTTCCACTAGAGCAGGTTGCTCAAAGCCCCATCCAACCTGGCCTTAAACTTTTCCAGTGATGGGGCAAGGTCATATCTCATCAGAGGAAATTATCCAAATATAACTAACGTAAAATATTTATTGCACCGTTATTGCTAATGCTATACTACTTTATATAATAATAATTTAAAAAATAATCAAAAAAGCATTCCTCTTCTATTTCACAGTGATATCAGTACAAAACAAAGCTGTCATGACTTGAACTGGCTGGAATTATAAGATTTCACCTTGCCTCTGAAGCCAGCAGAAGGTCTGACACCAACTGCAGGTGAAGGATCAGAGCTTTATCACAGGAGTTACAGCCACCCCCACGCTATGCTCAAGCAATGAAACAAGCCAATCCATAACCCGGGTGCAGGTATCATGCAACCCTCCTCTCCTGTTCAGCAATAAAAAGCAACGGCAAAGAAACCAATCACACAACATCTCACCTCGCTATCTTGTCACTGCAGGACATGGTAAGCAGCCTTTCTCCTTGCAACACGCCATCCCATGTCTGGATAGTGGTAGTAGAGCGCACGGGGATGGTCCCTTCCCCAGATTCTATTTTTGTCCGTAATTGTCCTCTTGCTTTGCGGTTTGGATGCCTGTCCCCTTGATCTAAACAATAAATATCACTTACAATCAGATGAAGAACATTCTCAAGGTGTTTTACAGACAGCATTACAATAAGAAGAGCCGATTAAAGGTGTTTGCCTGCATAACTGCTGGCTCGTGTAATAATTTCTATTGCTCCTTGCAAATTAGCTACAGCATCAACATCTCCCACAAGTACCGTCTTCTAAAACACACTTGCAAGTAAACGAAGCTTTCCACGAAGAAGCAGTAGGCAGCAGGTAACTCCTTCAACTCTGTTCTGCGTGTTACAGCGTTAGAAAGAAGTTAATGGACAGATCAGGAAAGGGGCAGGCAGGCAACCACCGTTAAAAGATGAGAACAGTGAAACAGTTCGGTTAGTTCCGTACAAATACTTGCTGACTCACTGGCTTATCTCGGCTACCATTCAGCCTCTTCAAGACCACATGGTGGATCAGTCTATACTTAACTTCTACCACACAGGAAGAACAGCTCAGATTTTTATTGAAGAGATCTTTGTCTAACACACATCTACACTAAAAGGAAAGAAGACACCTAAATTTTAACTGTGCTGCTTGTACATGCTCAAAGAATACTTTAAACTCCCTTGCTCGAGCAGGACTGCTGTCATACCTTCCTGTGCTGCTTCATGGGGTGAGAAGATCCTCGCGTCGCCACAAGGAGATGTGCTGATATAGAGATGAAACTGCACATTCTCCTTCAGCTTAAACCCGCCTCGCTCCGATTTGATAAAAATGGATTTTTGTTGATCTTCTTTATTGCTGAAACAGAGAATAAAGCTAAAGTCAAAACTGACATTAACACGTAAATAACCATAAGCTGGGAAGTCTTAAGAGGCAAGGAAAACAAACACAGGACCTCTGGAAATTTTATAGGGTAAATCTAACAGTTATTAAAATTAGCAAAATTAAAAGACCATCGAGACAGGAAATAGAGAGCCCTTGACATCCTCAGATGTCAGGAGCTTTCAGGTACTTAAGAGCAAATGAAACATCACCACCCCTTAGCCCACTTGAGATTACTTTGATTTACATGTTTACAGTTTACAAAATGATTCCCAATTATTTTTTCTGTCCTCCCCTCTCATGATTGACACTAATCGAATACACGTTTTGTTAAAGTCAAATTTTAGGGCAAAGGGCCTGAGTGCTAAAGTAAACATCCTAATGCAACAGGACAAGTGTTTCATACTGAAATAATTAAGATAGATGTTTTAGACAGACACCTTCTCAGCTCTGTGAGATCAGCTCATCTTCCTTTTCCCTCTAGCTTACCTTAAATAAAGCTCAAGTTGTGTATACAGAAATTTAAGCAGGCACCGGCGAGATACAATTTCCGCATGGCAATCATTTAATGCAAGACCACGGTCACTCATGTATTCACCATTGATGCATTTTGTTCCTGTAGAAACACTTATTACCAGGGCATCTTTCACATCTGTACCTGCAAAACAAAATTTCAGGAAGAAGACGCAATTAAAATCACAAATAATCTAGCAAGTGATCTTCTTGCAGAACCCCAACAAGGCTTCTTTTTTTGTTTGTTTGCTTCTATTAATTTTTTTCCTTCTGATACTTTCTTTAAAGCAAAAGTTTCACTCAGCCATACCCAACCTGTACAAATATAGACTAGGGTTCTTACGATTTCTTCCTGTTGGAGTTCAGACAAGTTAGAAATTGAAAACCTGCAGGGAAAATTTGCTACTTCAGGAAGAGTTATTTAAGCCTGAGCTCCAAAGATGGTGCTTTTTTCCTGAGTCCCAGGCAGCCACCTAGCTTCCAGCATGTACCTTCTGGCCACCTATGCAGATACTCACAGCGACTTTAGATATCAGCATGTTATGGAAGGGTATTAAGCCAACAATAGGAAAGGTAAAGCTAGGGAACGAAGAAGTTCAAATGCTTAAACCACTGTAAAGCTTATCAGCAGTATAATGCTTCTAAAAGTGTAGCTCTTGGCATTAAACCATTTTGTACAATAGAATTAAAAAATATTTTGGGTGTTTTCTATACAGAGAACTATTTTTATCAAAGAAAAAAACCCAAAGGTCAGCTGCATGATGAATTCAGAAAGACAGGTCAAAATATTATAACCCTCTAGCAAAACTCTCATCAAAAAAAGTCCCAACAAGCCACACTAATTTCTGTGAAGCTCTCGAGGTCTCACCAGAAGAGACAAATAGCAGTCAAGCCCTGCCAAATGCCTTCTGCTGCCTTCTTCTCCCGGAATAGTTTCTGCAATGTAGAAAAGCAGAAAACTCTGTTTTAGTGCAGCCCAAGCACTTGAGCTGAGGATCCTCCCGTATAACCACCTGGCTGCAGGATGGCAGTGCCGATATAAAGAGCGTAACCAGTAATTAGCAAGAGAATTAGTAACCAAATAACTGAAAAGGTAAGTGACACATGGGCTGTTTGAGCTCTCACCCTGGATGAAAAATACAGCCTCCGAAAAAAAAAAAAAAGAACCTTTGCCTGGCTGCACCCTCCTGCCCACAAGGCTGGAGAAGACCATCAAGGACGAGGAGGGAGCCACTTCACTCTACAACACAAGACTGTGCAATGGGGTCATCTAATTCCAGGGGTTCCTCAGACATATCCATGCAAAGATGGGTTTCTAATTCTATCTAAAGCTAATTCTTCAGTTAATCACAACGTATTCACATGCTACTTATGTCTTAATTGTAGTCACATGGCTTTTCTGGGAATTGTGGACACAGGACTGTAATTAAAATAAAATCTTGTTAAATATCATCAATACCTTAAATAAAACTATAGCATGTTCCTCACAGCGCTTTGTGTTTGGGGCTAAAATGGTGTTTGTACCACACAAATGTTTTGGCGGTCACAACACTTGAGGAACGTCAAAGCTCTCTCTCCAAACCTCCCAAAGGCCAGTGCGCTGGGAATGGGCACCAGACTGGGAGGGGACACAGCCAGCAGAGCTCAGTGACAACGACTGAGGGATGCCCCACACCATAAGCACTGTGCTCAGCAATAAGAGCTGAGGGAAAGGCACAGAGGACGGTTGAGATTACACCATTTGTCTACCCACAAGCCTTCTCACTCTCTGCTTCCATTTTCTCCCCCCGCCCCAGAAAAGAGGGCAGAAGTGAGACCGGCCAGGGTCAGCCCACCACAGATGTCTTGTGACAGAGTTTGGGCCACACCGTCCCTTTGTCACACTCCCCTGTCCATGGAGGGTGACGTGGCAGAGCACAGATCTCGTGCCAGCAGAGAGCCACGACATCACTGCTGCTCGTACTCGCACGCCAGTCTCAGCTGCCAAAACACCAGCTGCGTTCTTCAGATATTTTTACTAGAATGACTGAAACACAAAAGACTAAAATACAGCAAGAACAACGAAGTACAAAACCTCAAAAACTTGGAAAGCAAGTGTAATTTCTTACATAATATGCTAAAAGCCCAAGAAAAGCCATCTGCGTGACTGATGCAGTGAAATTGAGACTTACTTTCAAAAAGTTGCAGGTTAATTTTAAAAGGTACATGTATTTTGTAGATCTGAGTTATCTCAGATCTCTCAGTCAGTCAGAAGACAGGAACTCCGTGAAAACAGAAGTATTTGCAGGTCTAATTTTCCTGTAATTACCTTCAGCCAAGATTTAACTGTGCACCTTAGAGATTAAACAGTAGAAATATATTTCAACACTGGTTGACTGAAAAAAGATAGTTTCCTAGAATGCAAACAGAGCTTTTGTATTTAAGCAGTTAAAATAATATATTTTGTTTTTTCTTTACCTGTTGTCATGACAATTCCAGCAAGGACTTTTCTACGTGCATGTGGAGATGTGAAATTTTCTGTCAAATCACTGAATTTATCTACAACCAAGCGTGCAACAGCATCAGCTAAAACCTGTAGGATCACACAGAAGTGCACATTAGAAAAATAAACAGGTAATTTCAAAATTACAGCAGCATTAGGTTATAAAGATTTGCACTTTTAAATGATCTGACATAATAAATGGAATGAGTTTTTATTGTTCACATTAAAAACGGACATTGAGTCATTAGCAGGATGTCAAGGAGGTGGCTGGGTTTGATTTTCAGGTATACTGAGCATCCGCAGCTCTTTACAAGCGGAAGCAGAGCTCTGTTGTATGCTCCACGTCTATTAAAACAGGGTCAGACAGCCCTAAGGCAAGTATCAAAGTACCGAATGCTCATGATTGTTATGAACATTTGAGGCTTAGGAGAACAACTGGATAGACAGATAAGCCTGTACGTTTGTGCTCAAATCTCAAAACACATCACTTCAGTATCCTCAACATTGGACCTGACAAGAAGACTGACGTGCAAAAAACCAGACTCCTCAAACCAACATGTAAACTTTTTATAACACACAAATTCATTACTTAGCTATTACATAAGTAAGAACGAATCTATTTTCAACCCTGGTTAAACACTGTCTTGTTTTTACAAGACATATACAAACTTAGGAATAGAAAATGTCAATGTATAATCCAAAATAAGCTCTCTCAAAATCAGGAAGGACTTATCACTTTCACCTTCAGGAAAACTTGAACAATAACAGTCACAGCCTTGTATCTTGCCAGCAGGGTTAGCAAGCAGCATCAGCCAGGGGGCTAACTTCTAATATTAAGGAAAACTTCAAAATACCAGCCCTGCTCTTGTTGAACGACGCTTCAGATCGACACTACAGGTAATCTCACCTGCCGTTTTTAAGGCAGCTGGAATTCTAACAACTAGAAGAGACAAGTAAAGACTAAATCCTTGAATTTACACCTGGAAAAAACCTGACATCCAGGGCACAGATGGTGTGACGAGCAGTCCCAAGGCTGGCAGGAGAGACAGGGCAGCCCGTCCCCACCCTTCTGCCACCAGCACCGGGACCGGCAGCTGGAGAGGAGCAGACAGGTGGTGCCTATCCTGGAGTACCGTTTTCTTCACGACGCTTACAAGAATCAAAAGCCTAGATATAACGTGGAGGTGCTCTCAAAGTTAGCTTCCTTCTGGAAAAGCTTTAGCAGCCAAGGAAGCAGTAATTAAAGCTCACATGTGGCGATTTCAGGGCTTGACAGCTTCTTCCAGAATCTGTCTGGAAACAGCCACCAGCAGTCAGTGGTAACTGAGGTCACATCTGCACCAGGTGTTGGTCAATGTTCTGCAGTTCCACAACTTGTAGACTCCGAAGATTCTTGACAAATAGAAATTTTCTTGATGCATCTGAATGGACTGCAACTCAAAAAATCCTATTGACAGATCGAGAAATTTTTCAGGAATGCAATTTCGCTCAAAGGCTATGAACGTCTCTGGTCAGGCACTGATTTTCAAACAAGGTCTTTTTGTTGCTGGACCCAAAATTGTGTTACAGTCCATGCTCTGACAGCACCATGACCACACAGTGCAAAAATCTGCTTTTAACTCTGCTAGTACTTACCTAACGCAGAAAGCTTTTGTAAATACACAAAAGAAAAACAACGAGCGACAGTGTTATTACCACCCTGGGTTTTGAAATGGAAAACCAATAGACAAAAGGCTTAAATTATTTCCTCTCCCACAGCCACATGGGCAGATCACTGCAGGGCCAAGAAGGAAGAGTCCCCATTCCAGTGTTTTATCCATAGTCCCACTGCATGGTTATGGATACTGCCTCCCAGCTCCACGTTTTCTGCTCTCATTTCTCTAATATATATATTTTTCTGCTCTACCTTACATCATGATGTGCTGGAGAGAAGAACATGGCAGACAGCTGACAAACTACCAGGCAATGTACAGTTGTGCTGAGTGACATTATGGTAGAATAATATACTAGTGAAACAAACATTTCCAAACAGGGATGGACCTGATCCACAAAGAGAATATATGCTTCAGAGAGGCTTCAAAGCCTGCCAGAAAGGCTTGACATCCATGTAATAAACATAAACATTATGGGTCACATCTTCTCCAAAAAAAAAAAAAAAAAAAAAAAAGAGTGTTAAGACTGATAACTGGACGAATCTTCTCCAATGATGAGCTTTTTCCAAAAAAACCTACTTTTTCACATAATAAGCAAAGCAGAGGAGACTGTGGTGTAGGTATACAACTGAAAGCACAGCAAGTCCCTCTGGGAAGATGTAAGCTGGCACAGAAGGATGGGATAGGGCTGCATCTCCAACAGTGTGGAACTAAGCTGCTGGGAAGGAAACCTAAAAACGCTTGAATGAACAGGACGCCAGGCACTGGGCAGGGTTGATAAGAAAGACTAAGCAGAACTCAAGAGAGAAAATGACTGCTGGAGATGCAAACAATAGGGGAGGAATGCTAGGGCAGGGAGGAAAAAAAAATATCCACCAGAAAACAGGCAGATATATAAATGATTTTTTTATTTAATTGATACTCAAGTTGCATGATAACAGGTGAGTGGTGAGGAATAAACACTATTAACACTATTATTAAGGCTTAGGTCTTTTATAACAATACTCACATGATAAATCAGAAGAATTATCCTTTTCTTCCAGGTGGTCTACTACATTAACATGGTTAAGAGTTACGAAGAACATGGAAGAAACGGGAATAAGGTAGGCTAGGAACACACCACTGCAGTTCTGGGAACAGGACTTACTGGCCTTGCTGTCCTCCTCTCAAAACGAAGGACTTGAAACTGTCTTCATATCAAGCCCAGGCCAGTGACCTGCCTAAGTAAGGATCTTTCACTTCTCATTCTGACTCTACACTCTTAATAAATATTATTTGGAACAGAAATTGAACTCCAGTCTCACCTTCCCACTGACTGCCCTGACACACTGTTCCTCTACCCCCGCTCCTGCAGTAAATCATTATTCAGAGTTGGATAATTCAAAAAAGCAAAGACCTAAAATAGCTGACAGTCTGCTCATTAAGGCGTGTGAGCTCAAAGCTATTTTTGGGTGTGTTGTTCCTTTCTCTGATGAAGTTACAGAGTATCCACTTCTTTTCCACACATACAGACTGATTTTGGTTAACATACATCTTGTAGCGATGTTGTAGAAGAAACCCCTAGACCACATATTCTGAAACTGATGAAGTTGGGGTCTGTCTGGACCTGCCTGAGCCCACCCCAGCGGAATGCTGATCATCACCCACGAGACGGAGCCAAAGGCAGGGGGAGCAGGGGCACTGCATGGGCTCACAGCACCCAGCTCTCACCAGGGAACCGACCCAAGACTGCCCAGCCTTTTGTGCTCTCCTTGGATCTCCAGTGGTCCTTCTCAAGCACCAACGTTCTCCCTCGGCTTTATTTCTTCTTGCCTTCACAGTTCAAATCTTACGTGAACTTTCACACGCTGATGAGCAGTGGCAGTGCTCACAGTAGCTAAAATCAAATTCAGCCAGGTCCAATACCTCTCCTCTGCCAGTAATCAGCACATACAATTCAGAGAGGGCAGAAACGTATCTAAGCTAATAAGACAGGGTTATTATTTTCTATTGCCCCAAAGTTTCCTGTATTTATTTACAGAAACTCCTGCCTGGGAGGAGAGTCTCTCACTGCTTATGCAAATATATCTTTTACATTTCTTCCAATTCCACACCAATTATTCCAACATATAATTCATTAATTCCAATTAATATATTCAGTAATATATTTTTGCTAGCTTCAAATCTGTTACGTTCTTGCTCTGCATACACTAAGCAGTCTAAATTGCCTTAAGCTCTACAGTGCCTCTGCAGAAGCAGCCTTCCCAGATCTCCAATCATTTTCATCATTAATTTGTACATCTTTTCTATATTTGAATACTTCTTCTACGTTTTTTTTTAAAAAAAACCATCAAAATAATGAAGAAATAGGGAAGTCCAATAGAGCATCTGCTGGTCCTGAGATGTCCTAGGATTCTCTCGTCCCATCTCCTGAGATGTCCAAGGTGATGCTCAGCAGTGGGACCAGCTCTGCGGGTGGAGATGGCCTCAGCCAGCGCCAGCATCCCCCGCAAACACGTCTCTTCCCAGGGCTGGGGCTGCTGGCAGGGATATGGCACCAACACGCAACAACGTGTGCAAAGGAGCTTTTACCTGGCCTAGTGTGGCTCTTGCTGTGGCTGAGTGCTCAACACTACTCTTTGCCCCAGAAATCAGACTGGTTCTTTGCACTAATGCTTCTCAAAAACCTGCCCACATCAACTTCCATGCTTCATCTAGGAACATGAGACCCTTTGTTTCCAGAAGTGATTTTATAAGACTGTTCACACTTCAGCATTTTCTCCAGTTCTCATCACTTACCAACTCTGCAGACTTACGACAAGGCACGCACTTAAATTTTTTAATTATACTAATCTAAGTATGCTGAAACACACATTTCCCGTCTGTGGAAAATAGTAAAACTTTAAGAATACACATTTTTGAGCCCTTGATATGTCCTGTGGTTTAATGCAGAACACAAGACATCTCTTTGCATCAAGTGGTCAGAGGTAAAGTGAGGATGGCTACTAATTCACTAAGTAGCTACCTATAAAAATATTTTCTTTCTTTTGGAGAGGCAAGTCCCTACAATGCAACACTGACAACCTCTTTCATTTTAACATGCTTGCTGCCAAGGTGATAACAGTACAAGGGCTGATTTTTCTCAGCAGAACATTTTCATCCACTCCAAAGCACACGTTGAGTCACTTACTGACTTTAACTCATTTGCCCAGCAAAAAAAAAGACTTTCCTCACCGCAGGCAACGTTGCTTCATCCCTCACAAAAGGTCACGCTGTAAGCAAGCAGATAAGCTTGCTTTGCAACTGGTTTTACATGTATTAAACCACAGGATCAGCACCTCAACAGCCCACTATGCAGACCATAACATTATACCTATGCCCATTTTGTAAGCTGATTTCTGATGTCACCTGCCCTTCTGTACCATCTGAAAGCCTGCATGTGTATTTCCACATTTAATTTTCCTCAAAGTGTCTGCAGCTCTTGGGAGTCACTGGATCAGAGACACCCATTTCAGCCAACACTCACAACCACCACTGGAGCAGGGATCATCTCTACCTCTCGACTCTTTCTGCTCTACCTTTTTTTTTTTCATGAGACACTGTGAATTAACACACCAGCTACAGGCAGATTTTGAACCTGTCGCCCAGGAACACAATTCCAACGTCTTCATTGGCACAACTACACTGTACTTTTGCCCTTTTCACTAAGCGTTTGGATATTTCCACCCCTTGCGTGTTTCCAGCTTCCATTTTTTTCTAACACAATCAGCATTTTATATCATAGAATCATAGAATGGCCTAGGTTGGAAGGGACCTTAGAGATCATCTGATCCAACCTCCCTGTCATGGGCAGGGACGCCTCTCAACTAGATCAGGCTACTCAAGGCTCCGTCCAACCTGGCCTTGAACACCTCCAGGGAGGGGGCAGCCACAACATCTCTGGGCAATTTATTCCAAAGTCTTGCCACCCTCGTACTGAAGAATTTCTTTCTAAGGTCCAATCTAAATCTATTCTCCTTCAACTTAAACCCATTTCCCCTTGTCCTATCAGTTTTACTCTTGCACAAACTCCCTCCCCAGCCTTCCTGTAGGTTCCCTTCAGGGACTGGAAGGCAGCTATTAGGTCGCCCCAGAGTCTTCTCTTTTCCAGACTGAACAGCCTCAGCTCCCACAGCCTGTCCTCGTAGCAGAGGTGCTCCAGCCCCTGGATCATCTTTGTGGCCTCCTCTGAACATGCTCCAACAGACCCATGTGATGTATGGGTTATAACAAATCCTACCCTCATTTATACCCATAAGCTGTGGGACAGCTACCCGGGACTTGATCAAAACCTGACAAAGGCAAGGAGCTCAGAAAAACTCAGCACTGCCCAGAGATCCATCCAAGTCCCTGAAAGGAAAGAGGCTGTGCAAGCTGTTACATCTTGGCCTGCTGGGCGGAAAAACAACTTAACCTTCTTAGAACGACACCTCTTTCACGTCTCACCTCCTGCCGTTTCCCACTTCCCTATTTCAGTTCCAATTTTCAGCATTTTACTGACTCAGGAACTCATAACACATTACCAACAGGGAATTTTTTTTGATGGCTGGGGCCAAACATACTTTTAAAATCACAGCAAAGAATGAAGTCTGAAATTACTGAACCTAGGGAAGAAAACACAACTACCTGAAACAGCATGAAACTAGATTTGAAAGTTAAGGAAATAATCATTAGTAACACAATAATTGTGCAACATTAAAAGAGAAAGTATATAAGAATTTCTAAATGATGAATATTGTCCATCTATTTTGACAAAACAACACACTGAAAAGTCACATCTCCTTACACTCTTTAACCCTGTTTTATCAAATCATACCAGTATCTTGCATTGTTAATGACATCTCAAACAACGTTTTTGAGATAAAAAAGGTCAAACCCTTGAAATTCTCAGATAAAAAGTTGCAAAAAAGTCACAAGCAGGTATTTGAATTTAGATGGGCATATAATAGCATTTAAAAAGACCCAAGAGATGCAGCAGTAAGGGGGCAGTCAAACAACCATTACTGCACTTTGATTCGGGAGAAACAGAAGCAAGCAAACAAGGGAGAATTTTTCTTCATTAAAAAAAAATTACTCCATTCTAGCTACTTTAAATTTCTTTGCTAGTATGTCTGGCACTTTCCCTAGTTCATTAGTTATTTAATTTAAACTATTTCTCATCCAGATTTACCTGCCTAAGTAACTAACATATACTTATTAACTAATTTCATCAGAACACAATCCTTTAGGTGACAGCATGTATCTTGGATGCGTGTACTGCAAGCGTGTCAATTATTTAGACCCTGGAAATACACAGTGACTGCATCAGCCTTACTTAATCTGTCCTTGACTTCCACTGTTCAGCTCCATTAATGTCAACAACTTCAGTTTGCAGAAGAGAACTATTATCTTTTCCGCTAAAAACTGTTGTATGAAATAATAATCTTAAAGCAGTAATTCTGACCTGAACTCCATCTAAGTCTTGCTGCCGATGAGAAGCAGCAGTTCAACCTTTCCTCAGCACAAACCATAATCCAAGCTGGCACTGCACAGGGCTTGGTGCTCTCTTATGTGACATGATCAAGCCTGAAAGCATCAGCACCAAAGTCTTCTCTTACTCCAACAGAACACAAAGAGTTCATGCAATTGTCAGAAGCCATAAGTGGATAAATCACATAACGTGTATATATATATATATATAAATGCAAACACACTCACAGAAGCAAAACAAAGAGCAAAAGGGCTGTTCAATATGACTCGATGCACACGACTTGACTTGGTCACTACTCAAAGACACCAAGAAAACCCCAAGGGCTTCTCACCTGTGGTAAGTGTAACTGGAGCCCCTCGCTGGGAATGGGCTGTCGAGATGGGGTCTGGTCCAGCTGCATGTTAAACAAGGATGCCAAGGCCGACTGAGCAGCCCGAGCTTTTGCCAGCTTCTTATTCCTTCCCGAGCCTTCAAAAGTCTGACCGTCCACTGCCACGGCCATGACAAAGTTTTTGGCGTGGCTCTCCCCGCTCTCCGAGAGAAACTCGTACTTCAGCCCCGGTCGCAGCTCATTGAGGATCATGACGGGGTTCTTCCCGCTGGCAGAGGGGTAGGGCGACGGTGCGGGGAGAGGCGACTGGGAAAGGCCGCTGGCTATGGCTGACGACGGCAAACCATAGTCCCCGCTAGAGCTAAAGGACCCGTCCCCGTTGGACCCCAGGTAAAAGGAAGCATCGGAAGGGACCGGCGTTTCGAATCCATTGAAAAGGGTGTCAGGGAAGTCTGCTTGGTCGGAGGTGAAGTCCGTGTTGACTGACAGAGTCCTCCCCATCGCCAGGTGGGCTTCCGAGGCGTTAGGGAACTGGACGAAAGAGCGCAGAGCCTTCTCGGCAGCATGAAGCTTGGCTTTCTTTTTCGTCGGGCCAGACCCCTCAAATACCTGCCCGTTGACTTCGACTGCCATCACAAACATGGGGGCGTGGACCGGCCCTGTCTGGGAGAGGAGTTTGTACTGTAAACCAGGTTTAATCTCATTGAGTTGCATCAGGGCGTTCTTTGGCAGAACAGGGCCAGGTGTTTTCTTCCTCTTCTTGGGGCGAAATTTGGAGTGGCCATTGTTGCCCTCCTCCAAAGGTCGCTTTCTGCTGCTGCTGCCGCCGCCGGTGGAGAGCTGTGTCCCCTCCCCGGCGCCTTGCCCGCCACCATCCTTGGGGGGAAAGTTGTCAACGTTGCGGTTTTCTTTAACATCAGTGCTGCTCGAACCTGCGGTGCCCAGAAAGAGTAACTTACAATGCCTTCGTTGCAGGATCTTGTAAATGCAAAATTTATAGATTCCTTTATCTCTCTTTGCAACTGGTTAAGTGATGTGTGCTCACAGGTTAAACATTTTGCAATACCACCAGGGATAATAATAATGCAGTACAACCTCTCGGTAGTTCAAGAAGTAACACATTCAAGAACAGTTTTCAAACTACACATTTGATACAGTCATATATAGCAAAAAACCACTGCAGTTTATTTTATTTTTTTTTTTGCATTTAAATCATGCTGGAACAAAATTTCTACCCGTAAGTTACATTTGGTCTGAAAAATGCTTTGAACAAGAAATGTAAGATATAGTAGCATATGCCTATAAAAGAAAGAACCAATATTAGTAAAAATTATTTATTAGTAAAAATTATTTATTAGTAAAATAAGACCAGTACTAGGAGATGGATATTTAATTCTACTTTATACTTATTTTATTGATTTCATTCATGCTGATTTTTTAATTAGTGATTTTAGTTGCCAAAATTGAGAAATTCCATAAATAAAACCTCAGCCACAAAAAATTAGGCAGCTTTTTAGTAGACACTTTGACTGAAGAGTGCTTGAATGCTTTTGCTTCTCTTTATCTATTCTATATTCTCTGAATTCAATTCTTTTTTTATGCTTTTCCTAGACTTTTATCTCATTTCACCCCAGTTTGCTCAGGAACTATAGCTGCCTGCTGTGCCAGCGTGACCACAAAACTATTTTAAGTATTTCCACAAAGACTTCTACTCAGAAACTTTATATTTGTCATTTACAAGCTATTTTCTAACTCTTTGCAAAGTAAGAAAACTGTTGTCACAGCATTACAAACACAAAAAGCATGAAAAAGTTTCTCCCTTAAGACTACATAGGATACAAGTGTGACAAATCTTTGCAGTCCCCAAAATGATACTGTAATGGGGGGAAAGGCACTGTAATATTAATTTAATGATTTATTTTCTAAACTAGAAAGTTGAGGTAATGATATGCCAGAGGTATATTTAAAGAATTATATCTGCTATAACTTGAAAAAATAACTGCTGATTTTCACCCCAAAAAAGCAACTAAGGAAATCAATTATTTGAGCTTTATATTGGCAGTTGTGAAAGAAAAGGCAAATTTAGTAGGTCAAGTGTTTCTAATTCTTCCAACATTCTAAAATTTCTAGATTACACCTACACCCATACTAGGTGATAAATATTAATTGAAATGAGAGCAAACCAGGTGGAAGCTGTCTTTCACAGTGACAAATTTCAGTCACGCTTTCAGTCTTCCCTAAGAATCCCCTACCACGCACACATCACTTCGCCCAGGTTACAAAGCTGATGGAATGGTTACTAAATTTTCATTTATAACATCCTCCAGCAAAAGCTCGATAGGTTACTCCTTTCGGTGCTCAAAGAGAAACAAAAGAAGAAAAAGAAAAGATCAAAAGAAAAAGCCAAAGTATGAACACATTTTGTTAAAGCACAGTAGCACAACAAAGAATTGTATAGTACCGAACATTAAATTCCAGTCAATTAAACTCAGTAAAGAATGAAACACTAAATATTCTGAAGCACTTCGTTGCTAGAAATCTGCTACATTTAAAAGTTCGTCTTGTAACATTCAGTCACAAATCATATTGCCTGCAGAACGTGTTATAGGGCCCCAACTGTCAGTACAGTGTTCATGCACATAAATTCTTTTATATATATATATATATACTCATACATATACAGAGAAGGAATCTAAGGACAGTAGTGTGAATTTTTAAATCTTTCCTTACAGTGAGTTTCTTACCTGAAGCTATAATGTCCAAAAATTACATTTCATCTAAAATACCATTTCTGGAACACTGCTCTTGCTAGTGGCACCAGGAATTTGCTATTAACCAATGTGACTTTTAGGCTAAACAGAAATAATTTAGTTAGCACTAATTATGGCCTCTGTTTTTATCTTATGTTTTTATATGAAGACTACTACCAGTGCCTGTATAAACCACAGAAGGAAAATATGAGTTGAACAGCCTCCGGTTGAAAATAAAAAAAAAGGAACTTCTGTATGTAAGTCTGGCAGCCGGGGGAAGTCCTTAATCCATCTCACGACACAGCGAGGGGAAAGGATGTCCTGACAGAGAAGGGGGGACTTGTAGGAAGCAGGAAAGAAACTTGCATGCTTACCTTGTCTCAACAACAAAGAACGGAAGAAAAATATGCCTTGCCTGATAAGTACTAGGCTTGTTAGATCTGGAGGACCTGCAGGGTGGAAGAAACTAGGAGAGAAAGCAAGCAGGGAGCTAACAGTCGGAGTCAAACCCGGAGACGATGAAAGTAGACAAGTTTCTAAATCGTGGAGGTGATCCAAATCCAAGCCTCGCACACGATGGAAAGAAAAAGACCTTCCGGGAGAACCAGAAGGACCTGAGTTTGTTTCAACCCACAGAGACTGCAAGAAAGAGGAACAGCTGCTCAGGCTGAGGGTGAAGACATGCTTTTGGTCCTTTTCTTTAGCCTGTCCTGCCTGCAGCGATGAGGTCCTGTAATTACCTTAGGACTGGAGAAGACCTCACAGATTAGTCAAAAAGTGAGGTCAGCTACCACCACCTGTTAAAAGTCAGAGAAGTCATCTCGTTTAATCTTTTCCATATTCATGCAGGGGGTAACCCCTCCAGGCCAGCCTCTCCATGCTGTTCAGAAACAGCTCTCCCTTTTCCAGGCACCTCAGCTTCTAAGTTAACAACAGCCTGACAAGCTCAGCCTCACCTCACTCAGCTCCCCACCTGTGACAGGGCCACCATCAGACCCCAGGAGAGGGTATCAAACCAGCGCAAAGATACAGCAGCCCTTCCTAGGGCAGCCTCTCAGCCTGCAGGGAGCCACAGCTCTGGGTTGTCCCAGGGGACATGACAGGGAGCCACCGATGGGGCTTTTGCCCCCAGAAACTTTTCAAATTGCTTTTCAAGACCCCAGAAATCCCTGGCATCCACAATGTCCTGGGCAAATGTGTTTCACAGTTTCATTACGCTTCGCATGAAAACATCTCTTACTGCTTGCTTTGAACGCCCATCCGCAAGCGTCACTTAATGCATCTATTGTTTTTTATTTGGTATTTTTTCAATTTGATGATTCTAATAGCGAACACCCCGTGCTAGGTAACGATTTTACCAAGATCTCTAATGTAACCCGCCTCTCTATACTGCAGGGCTCTAACATGTCCTGAGGTCATCCTCTTCTCAGAGCAGCCCCTGCACGCTTTCTGACACAGGAGGAGCGAACCCACAGCTGGATGCACTGAGTATTTGATATTCTTGCTCTATTTTTCAAACTTCTTCATTCTGATAACACGCTGGTTTAGAGATTGTAAGACTTTGGGGAGTCTCTCACTCCAAAGGAAAGGTCTGGCTGATTCAGGATGTCATTGCAGCCCAGGCTAGGAGCATCAGTACACAAGAAGAGCAAAATTTTCATAGAATCATAGAATGTGTTGGGCTGGAAGAGACCTTTAAAGGTCATCCAGTCTAACCCCCCTGCAGTGAGCAGGGACATCTCGAACTAGATCAGGTTGCTCCGAGCCCCATCAAGCCTGACCTTGAATGTCTCCAGGGATGGAGCCTTCATCACCCCTCTGGGCAACCTGTGCCAGTGTTTCTTCACTCTCATTGTAAAGAACTTTTTTCTAACATCTAATCTAAACCTACTATGTTCTAGTTTAAAACCACTGTCCCTCATCCTATCACTACACACCCTTGTAAATGTTGCTTTAAAGCAGTGGTCACAGTAGATGTGCCACACATCATTCCATGCATGTTCTAAAAACCAGTTTAGACTATCCCAAAGTCTATCAGTCTGATCCAGAGACTGTCAGCATCATGGCTACAATAGGATAGGAAAACGAGAACTGTGAATGTTAAAACACTCTCACAAAGTACAAAACATAGGATAGAACTGGCAGGAGAAAAGAAATTCTATCTGAACTATAAAAAAAAATAATTAAAAAAATCTGTGTCCAGTAATGGATGCTCTTCATGATCTTTTTTTCTTTTTTATTAAACTGTTATTGGACCTGACAAGTGCCTGTATGTTCATGTTGCACGTCTTGCTTCAGAAAAGTTACGCTGTCTTGGTGGATCACCTAAACATACTCAAAAATCAAGAGGTTTAAAACGAGCCTAATTCTAGATTTTAAACATACCTTAAAGTCTATGCATTTTCCAGTCTTAAAAAAGTTCTCAAGGAATACATGCTTTAGAAAGCCCTTTGAGGTCCCTGACAGCTGCTGTGTATTCAGCACGTCAGAGCAGCATTAATGCAGATATAAACACTTGGTAATAGGATGCTGTTTTCTTAAACATTAATACTACCCATGACTTAAGAATAAGATATTTTTCATATGACTAGCTTATTTTCTAGTCACTAAAAATAGTTGGCAACTTTTGACTAGAGATTTCCCTGATGTCTGTAGAACCTGTCTTGGTACATATCAGAGCTGACAGCATCACATGTCAAAAACCTCAGAGCAAGAAAACTCCTGCCCCTGAAATGGTATTTGAGAGACTTACAAACTTAAGAGCATTCAAAGAACGAAAGAGGCACAGGGAATGTTTATGCCAGTAAAGAAAGGCATCATCCATTCAAGTGCATTGGTTTATTTTTTGTTTTATTCCCTGTAATTAAAAAGTGTCTGTAATTAAGGTGCTTTATCCATTGGGTAACTTCCATTACCCGCTTGCTGAGACAACACTAACGCTGTCCTGTCTGATCTGGAGCACTCTTAATTAAATTTAGATGATTCTCAACTGAACCAAAAGATGTTTCTAGCTACCCTTTATACTACTGTACTCATTTACTGGCCTGGGGAATGTCTAAATAAGTAATTTTTTCATTAAAAAAAAGAGGCAGAAAAAAACCTGTGATCTCTTCTGAGCATCTTTTTTTAAAAAGGGAGAAAAAAAATCACAGAGGAAGGTCAAGACAGTCACATGGTAGTTTCCCAAGCGTTCTGCAAAATGCCCCACTTCTCCTTTGCCCATAAAACAGTAAGGATAGGTAACAGGGTGCATTTACATGTAGCAAATTACTTAGTTGTATTGCATTGATACAACAAAAACCAACCCAAACAGACCTCTCCCCAAACACCTTGTAACATCTTCTCTATGTTCAATGGATAAAGGAAGAAGACTTTAAAGCATGTAGACTGAAGTGCTGTATTTTTGCAGAGATATTAATGGAACCTCATCACTGTCTTATGTTTCAGGTGAAGCACTACAATTTTAATTTTGGTTTCTGCACTAGAGAAATTCTAGTGCACTTGCAAGCTACAAATACTGCATATGCTCACCTTCCTTCTCTGTCAGTAGTTCCCCAAAAAGGAGTCAGATAAAATAATAAAAAAGTTAATAGGCAACTTCCGATATTGCACTTCATAATTTTAAGAGACATAAAAATACAGAAAGATCATATTTTTTAAAGAAAGTCTTCGCACGATCAAGGTGAAGAACTTAAGAATTTTCATTTCTCCCTCCAAAATCTGATGATTTAACCTTTCAAATTCATGATGTTTGTATGGGCATACAGATGCAGGAAGGTCTTCTTGCACCTTGTATTAACTATGTGCATCCAAGTAGACATGGTTATTTGTAGGTTTTTTTCAAAAATACAGTGCAGATGACAACTCAAAACATAGTCCTGGGAGACAACTGCAGTTATACAAATGCAAGCCTCAAACCTATAGCAGCTCCATGGAGCCAGCCTCCTGACCAGTCAAAAGTTCAGGGAAGAATTTCCCATTTTGATGGGAAAAAAAACTCAAAAAGCAGATAGAAAAATGAAGATTTCACTTAAGGATCTGTAAAATGATGTTTTCTCCAGCTGGGGGAGACATTTTTTATTCATGCTCAGATAGACTCCGTATTGAGATAAGAGCATGTTTTATCCAAAAAATTATCCTACATGAATTATCCAATTACAGCTTTTACTTTTTTTGAAGCCCTCCTTAGGAAGGCCACTTTTAGAAAGAGCTAAAGCATCCGTCTGAAGTAATTTCTTTAATGCCAAGTAAAAAAAAGAGTTAGCAAGCATATTCAAGTTGAGTTCACTGTTTCAGTTGAAGAAGAAGATGCATTCCAGTCCAGATAATATTCATAGATCTTCTTTTTGGTGGGGAAAGGGGTGTCATTTGGTTGGTTTTGTTGTGGGTTTTTTTGTTGGGTTTTTTTAAACACAATGATTTAACTTTTTTATCTCTCAATAAAAATGCTCTGTAACTCATTCAGACTGAACTACAAGTCTTCCGCTCAAGCCTCCTCTGCTGCTGGGCTTTGTCAGCTTTGCCAGAGATGCACCATTTAGCCATTGTCACTTAAGGGAAAAATAAGCAGATTTGTTATTATCTCACATATATACAATTATTTATAATCAGGCACTGCACATCAGCATAGCAGCAAGAGAACATTTCTCTCATTCACAAAAGAAGATAGTTGAAAGGCCAGTAACAAAAAAAAATCTTATAACGTTTTAATGAGAATGCTTTTCTCCACAGGTTATCAGATCTTAATTGTATCATAGACTTATCAACCTCACAGCAATTCACTAGTGTATTCATCAAGATGATCACTATATTTTACTATTTTTGTGCTTAAACATACTTCAATAATTCAGTAGCTCAGGGCTGGAACAATCAGCATCTAATGAGAATAATCAGCCATCCCAGACTTGTGTCAGCTCTTCTGGCTCATCCTCTTGCTTTTTCTTCCTCCATTTCTGCTTCCCCTCATTTACTTTATACACTTCAACTCCATCTGCTTTGTCTCACCCTCCCTTCTGACTGGTCCCTAACCACTGGCACTGATGCTACTGGTATTCTCCCTCTCTTCGTCATTGCTGGTTTAAAACAGGAAAGTATTTTCTTTGATTAGTCAGTTGTTGGAAGAAAAATATGAGACACAAGGTATAACTAGACCAGCATATAACCATGTGTGTTTAAAACACTTTTAATGCAAAAGCTCCAATTCATTCTTCACTACCATATTTTAAAACAGACAAAGAAATTATTTTAATTTGTGCCTCCGAAGTTTCCTCACAGTCATCCCTGTGCTGGTGAGAAAAAGCAATCTTCAGAAATGATTACATCATTATTACTGTGTAAATAAACTCATCTTACTCATGTTTTCTTCATCATCTACATCCATTGTGAAATATTTTTTCTGGCTTCTTGGTTGGCGGAGACTGCTTCTGCCTGGAAAAGAGAGAGTGGGATATTTAAGTTTTAAGGTACCAACATACAAGGTAAAGCATTAAAACTCCTCTAAGAGTAGCAGCCTGGGCACTGACTTTGCTTAGGGCTGTCCACAGTTTTTGCTCAATTTTCACATATTTTTTCCCAAAAGTGCGTATTTCTATAGCTGAGGTGCATTCTGCAGAACTGCAAATTTGACAAGGTTTGCAAGGATTTGGGGCTTTGTATGATGAACTACAACATTCTTTTATCTGAAAGCATGTAAACTAGTTAATCTCGCCACCATTCGGTTCGTATCTTTTTTAAACTCCAAAATAATGTCAAATCCACTCTCCAGGTTGCCACACAGACAATTCAAGCAGTCCTAACATCGAAGATGCCATTTTTTTTTACCCAAAGTCAAACTGACCAGTGCTTGTTTGGTTAAATCCTCAACCAAGATCCCTCCTAAGGGATGATCACTGACAACCAAAGGATGTAGCCCCGTATCAGACAAAGGGCAGAGTGGGTAAGGCAACCCTCTCTCCTGCATGTGGATTCTGCTAACTGAAATGTGCAAATATGACATGTAGGTTATCTAACTGGGGAGAGATAGATTCTGTTAACCACAGGACTTTGATTTCATCAAGAAAGACTGATCTAAAGGTGAATATAAGCATCTGGCATGAAAAACACATAAAATACCTGGCACTTGGTTGGAAAGAACACAACGCTTTCACCCAAATCAAAAGCACTAATTTAAAGGTGATGGAGTTTGCACTTTGGTTTGAGTTTAATTTTTTTATTATTCCCATTTGAGTGGGCTTTTTTTCTTGAAAACTAATCAAGTACATAGTACCTGTTGCTTTCTAGGTAATTTCTCCAATCTCATAATGCCACATGTGTTCCAATACTTGGCACTGAACCCCCAAAACACATTGGGACTTCTAACAAAAGATCTGTTATTACAGTGAGGAAAAAATACTGGACTATTAATAGGCCTCATATTCTTACACTGGAATGGATAAAACCATGGAAATATGTCTTGTACTCACCAATCTGTTGAATTCTGCGCCTCTGTCTCTTAGCTTTTCTAAAGCACTAACAACTAAGTATTGCTCTTTCTACGTTCTGCATCACAATTTCCTTTTAAAATATAATTTATTTATTGTCTGCTGATTTTTTTCCACAAGTACATGTTTGGAAGAAGAGAGTCAAGTCCAGTACAAATGCGAAACCGTTCTGTGAAAATCTAGTCTTGTGTAACAACTGCAAACTTTGCCTCCTTTTGCTGACAATGACATTAAATTAAGTTTGAGGTTCTACTTTTAAGGGTATCTTTGATCCTACCCCAAAACTATTATGAATAACCCACAGAAATCACAGGGCACAACTTCAGCCTTCTTTTGTGATTTCCAATACTACAATTATCTCCCAGTAGAGTTTCAGCCTTTTACTTAGCTTACTTTTACCAGAGACAGCATCAGTCCTAACTATCTGTGGACATTTTACTTACATTGTACATATCTTAAAAGTTAACGACAGTGAGGATACTTTTGGCTAAGCGTTCAGGATACCGAGGACTCGGCAGCACAAGCCATCCCTGCATCAGCATGAGGATGTTGTCACATGCACCAGATTAGGTAAGGAAACTAAGTCTCACCCCCAGCACATCGCTACTGGTACCAGTAAAGACACCTGGGCTGGGAAGAAGAGAGGCAGGGTGATGTCTTAAGAGGATACTGTGTGGAACGGTAACATTTTTGGGAAGCCAAGGACTGAGGCTGCAGCTGGAGGAGAGGAGGAGAACGAGATGGGAAGAAGAGGTGGCTTGTGCCTTCAAAAGCATGAGAACCCTGGAAGGCAGGTGACATAAACTCTGCTGCTTGGTTTCACGCTGCTGCTCCACAGGCTGGCACAACTTACAGCACTCAAGTACCTGCTCTACTACGTTTTGTCTTTCCTTCAGTGAGGACATACATTTGTGTCTCATCTGGCTGCCAACGGCAAATAACGAGGAACTTCAATGCTCAGAGACTTCATTAAGTGTCAGTCAGCACTGATAGAAATCAGATAACAGAGTCCACAGCTACCACAAAGAGGAACCATATAAACCAACACAGTCATTTAATAACGGTGACACAATAAAATTAATGCTCATTTTAACACAGCCACATGCCTGTTCCAGAACGATGAATACGTTCCATCTCTCTTCTCACCTCTGTGGAAAAATCTAGCTTTAGATCCACTCTCGGTTAAAACTGCAGTCAGCTTTAACAAGTAAGCAAAAAGCAGAGCTTCACACTGATGTTCTTAATGCCCAGATTGCATATTATAGCAATCCCAAGGCATAATACGTAATTACCAAGTTTTGCAAAAAAGAAACTAGCCACTCCACAGTTATTTATTATTTTAGTAGACATTTTGTCCTAAGCATGCAAAAGCACGGTGCAAATCCAGAGCCTAGGCTTAAATGCCAAGCATAAAAAAGAAGAAAAGAGAAGAATGCAGTTCATTAAGTCAATTTGGTTTTATCTTCGCTAGCATAAGAGAAAAAAAAGTCCCACTGAAAACTTTCATCCAAGAATGAAAGAGAGGTACAGATACAAAAACATCCAATGGCTGGACTTAACTCGCCCAGTCAAACACTCACTTCAAAATCAGGTTTTTGTAAGATTGCAGCTACTAGCACACAGGTGATTAAAATGTAAATGTTAAACGTGTGTATGAGAAACATCAAGAAACCTGTAGTCCAAAAATAAGTATTGGATAATGAAGAAGGATGTTAGGATATACATATAGATGTGTACGTTCGCAACTTTAACATAAAATCATAGACTGGCCTAGGCTGGAAGGGACCTTAGAGATCATTTAATCCAACCTCCCTGTTATGGGCAGGGACGCCTCTCAACTAGATCAGGCAACACATGGAGACCAACCCATGCTAAATATTGCTATTGAGTAATTTAAAACAATTACAATTGTTTATCCTCAACTAAACAAATCCTCAGCACACTACCATTTGCAACCTTTACAGCTTACCTTTTACAGCAAGAGCTAAGCAGTCCCTACTGAAAATGTAAAATGTGCCTTTAGCAATTGTTACACTAATTAATGATATGCTGCTAATAATAGATGGAGAAAGCAACATACCTCTATGTTTGTCACCATTTCAGATGGTTTCAAAAACAAAGCCCAGATGCTTGCATTCTGAATCTTCCACCACCACCACAAAACGTTTATAATCATCCCGGTTTGTGGCCTGAACAAGTGTCTTTGCTCCGGCAAAATGATTCCTTTTCACTCCCCAACTCCATTTGCAGAAGACACTGATTTAAGTAACCAAGAGGATTCTGCACAAACCAGGAGGCAGTGATGCAAAACCACTCTTCTGGACACCACGAAGTCGTTCAGATTACCCACGTGCCAGACAGCATAATCTCAGGTAGAATGTAAAAATATGACAAATAAGCAGTAAAACTCCTCGCTGGTTATCACCTGCACTGCAGAATTTCAAGGCACACAGAGCTAAAATATTTGACCTACAAACACACCACTTTTCCTGAGACTCCCAGAAGCACTTAAACCAAATCACAGAATTTCATTTTACTTTTTAATCCAAAGACTATGCAGAAAATGACTATGCAAACTCCATTTTACATGCATCATAGCTTTACGTAAACTGTGGGCTTCAGACTGGCAATGTCTTTTCCACACTCTTGTCATCATTCACCTTGTATACTACAACCTCTTCGGTGGTCCGTAACAAATCCTGTTTTCCATGTAATGTACATATTCAAAGACCTTCCTGGCCCCTTGCTTCCAGCCTGGGTACAATACACTCGTCCTCTGTGTAGCGAGTCGCTCTCCTTCCTCCATCCCTATCTCTTTGCGGAAAACTTGGGCAGCTCTTCACACCCAGCCCAGCTCCATCACCCCTCCTCATTGGCTTTCAGATGAACTCCACCACACCAGGAATAAGCTCCCTGTAAACACCCAGAAAGCTATAATATCATCCTCTCAAATCATACCCCAAAAGCTCTCTGCTGCTGCAGACATTGGAATGCACTGCCCAGGGAAGTGGTGGACTCATCGTCCCTGGAGGGGTTTAAGGAGAGGCTGGATGTGGCACTTAGTGCCCTGGTCTGGCCGATGTGATGGTGTTGGGTCACAGGCTGGACCTATGATCTCAGAGGTCTTTTCCAGCCTCAACGATTCTGTAATGCCCAACAGTCCTAAAAACTGCTACCCAGGAGCAGGTCTGAGAGCCCACACTTTGTTGCAAGGCCATCTAACACACCATTTATGTTTCCCACCACACCACTAAAACAGATAGGCTTCATCCTCCAAGATGCTCGTGCCTCGTTTGATGCAGCAGGAGACAGCTCCAACCACAGCACAGATGCCTTTAGCATCACACACTTTGGGTAGACTCTGAGAAAAAATACGATGGCTCAGGAGGGATGCAGAGCTTCCCATCATGTTTTACCTCAGCTGCAGGCTACAGCAGCCACAATCCTGGCCACTTCAGGCCAGCTAGCAGGATCCCCATCTTATGACAGCCTCTGTCCCAGTACAATGACGAGAGAACAAGCAGACCAGGAACTGAAGTTAGCAGTGTGTTTTACTAAGCAGAGTAAAACTAACAAGTCACCTCAATCATTTTTCACTCAGGTAGAGTTTAGAAGTCAGAAAAAGCCTTTCAAACATACAGGTGGGAGCTAACCAGTTTCATTTCTTTATGACTTCGACAGCTTCTGGATTTCATCCATACACCAAAATACACCCCACTGTGCTGAACGGGGCAGGAGAGCCACCTCTACCACTTAATACTGAAAAAATCACCAGCCTTTTCACTGCAGGTGACTATATTGCTATGCTAGTGTTTTATGCTGAAAAAGAAATGTCAAACGTGTGTGTTATTTAATGTTGGCAAGTATGTGATTTAGTGCCTTTCTTGCAGTCCCTAGACGCACTCTCACTGGAGGCTGGAGCAGCACAATACCAGGTACGCAAGTGCCAGGAATAACCAATGAACAACAGGAGAACATGAGTGAGAGAACTAGGAAGGGAAAACGGTTTTCCAGAGAAAGTCACAGAAATGCCTATAGCTTGGAGGATGCGCATGCCTGAGGGTGCAGGGGGAGGGAAGGAGGACAGGATGCTCTGTCTTTCTTTGCTTTTTGTTGGATTGCTACGCAAATGAAGAGTCAGAGACACCAAACTCTTGAGATTTCCCCAATCCCAGCTGGGAGCCAATACGCTTTGGAAAGATGACAGACCTTCAGAAAACCCGAGTACTCCAAACAGAACACAACACATTCAGGAGGGCTTCTGCCAGCAGCCAGGCTCCCTGCAATGTAACAGGTCAAGGTGGGCTACCACAAGATGGGCAAGATCACATCTGTCTGATTCAGGTCCCTGGAAGACCTGGAAACACCCAGCTTATCAATAACAAAAAAGCATGAAACGCTTCCACTGTGGCAGCGCCAGCTTGGGCATCTCTCTTGCTCCTGGTCACCGTCATGGCTAAAGCAGATGGACAGAGGGAGGGGAGAGGATCATGCAAATCACATAAGCCTTTTTCCCTTAAAGAGATTAGAAATTCAAGCAGAACTTTTGCTAAACAGGCTACTTCTATTTGCTCTCTGAAAGCTGCTTAAATTTGCTTTCCCATTACCATAGAGAAACCCTGATTCCAATCCTAATTAACTTTGTACTATCAACAAGGCTATAACATTTGGCATACTAATATTACCATCAACCAGATTATCTGTTATTTATATTATGCAGAGTTATGTATAGCAGTTAAGAGGAAACATTTCTCTACAGTAACTGAAGCAGCAACACTCATTCTGTGTAGATATACAGCTGAGACACCATGGCCAACACACTTGTGAGCACCATTCCAGGATAAGTTTTCCTTGTAAATAAATAAATTACTAGAAAAAGGACCTGGAAGGTTGTTGAAAATTTAATTTTCCTTTTGAGTAAAGATTCTTTTCAGAATTACTTATTTTAATGTGAAACATGAAACAGTAAAAAAAATACTTCCAAGACAGTAAAATGTTTTAAAGGCTTTAGGCAGCTGAGGTATTCCTAAAGACCACAGATAGCCCCACATCAATTTTAAGAAGTCCAGACTCACCATCACATAACTGAATAAAAACTAAAAGCATGAGCAGGTAGCTGGGAAATTCTTATCTGTGCCCAGAGTCAAGTGCAATTATCACTGCGCCAGGCGAGAGATTTTGGGAGTGAGAGCTGATATGAGTATCAGGTCCAGGCCAGAATCAGAAAAAAATAAGCAGAGATTAGCTGTCCTTTTGATTTACCGCCCTCAGAAGCGTGATGTCCAGAAACGTTCATCCCTCACAGCCCAGACAGAATGTCACCACTGCCCTAATGAATTTGGTTTTCAAAATTCACATTTGCTGCTGCCCAAACTTGGAGAGAGGGTAGGAAAATGAGCCAGACCTGGGGCACAAGTCAGGCAGCTGGCACAGCAGCAGCCGTGGTCTGTGCCCTTACTCAGATGTTGCTTAAAGCTTAGGTATTTATTAAGATAAGCTTTTATATGGCTGTTGGCTCTAAACACAAGTCTTGGTGCTTTGCTAGGTAGGTTCAGACCTGGCTTAATTTTTCCATTACTTTTAGCCTTGGTGACTATTTCTGAAGCACAGTGTGGACCTTTTTTTCTCCTTCCCAGAAAAAATAAAAACAACTAAAAAACAATCCACAAAAAAACCGCCCAACCCAACAGATAACTAATGTTCTTACCAAAGTACTACCGCAGCCAATGAAACACTTTACTGTACTGCTACCTACATTTGCATCATATAGCATCAGCACAACTCCAGTGTTACAAGAGAAAATTAGTTGACTGTAATCAACAGGATTTGTAAATAACTGTCACCTTATTTTAGCACACCAAACTGACTCTGGTTACTCCTGCAGCAGCACACTGTGCTCAAGGACAAAAGACTTGGACAACTCCCATCTGAAGTACGAGGAGGTGATGAGCCAGAAGAAAGAAGTGCTGTACAGGTGCCTCACGCTGCCAGACCAGTGACAAACCCTCCCGAGGAGCTGGGACGTCAGTCTGGGCTCAGCACCACGTCCCCAGAACTGAACATCCTGTTCCTCCAGCCTGAAGTAAAGGAAAAGCAAGCTCCCGTCTGCCAAAGCATAGGTAAACAGGAAATTCAGTTGCACAAAGATTTATATAATGTAAACTGTTGATGGCATTATTGAAGTTTCTAAGAGACAGGATTTACACAAATATTTATTTTACTTTTTTTTTTTGTAATTCACATAAGTGTGCTAAACAGATTTTGGAAGCATCAATAAAGAAAACCAGCTAGAAGGACTGACAGCTGAAAGACGAACTGTAAGGACTAAGAGATGGAATGCTAGAGTAAAAAAGAATGCAGCCAAACGACACTAAGCCGTCTGTACACATTTTCTAATGAAGCTTTTTTGTCCTTTTACAGTTTGACCATATGTGTTTAAGAGACTAAATATATTCTTGGCGTATAATGAATTATCATATTTTTTCCCCAATCCTTTCCTTACCAAAAAATACACTTGAGAAAAGTTAGCAGTGTTCAGCACTTTCCTCCAGCACCCAGAACTACAACAGCAGATGAACTCTTGTGTTGCTCTCCTCACCGTAGTTTTGCAGAAGTCATGTAGCGCAAACCCCTGGCTAGTCAGCCCCTGCCTTCCCATGCCCTGCTTCCCGAGATGATGTGCTGCAGGTGCTGAAATTCGTCCTGCATGGAGCAGAAAGGGCTCAGGAGAGCATCTCAGGCTGGGTTCTGCCATCTCTGTGATCCCACTGCTATGTTTCAACTCAACAACGCGTTTCCCCCCTCCATACAAAGCTATGTGCACACCATTTTCCCAGGCAGGGCAGAGGTACAAAAAGAACTACTAACATAGATACGTAATATTTTAGTAGACAAACAGATCAAGCTTCTTCGTTCACACATTCCACAAGCATCCACAGACTCCATTTGCTTGGCAAACAACTGCTCAGCTCACCTAGACTGATCCTACTCGAGCTTACCCTAAAACTTCCCTACCAAGGCTAGGATCTTGCAAGCCTTGATGCCTCAAGCGAGAAGCAAAGTACAGGTGAAGTGTCTCTTAGAGCACCTTGGCTGGGAAGCTATGCTGAAAAGGTCTGCATTTCCCATTACAACTCCCCTATCCCAAGCACGTCACTAAAGAAAAATGACTGTGTGTTTTCCCAAGTAACACATCACTGATTTCCACTGCCACTAACTTCTACCAACCACAAGCTGGGAGTCAAAACTACTTTGAAGAGAATTAATTAGATATTACTGAAGTCCAAATAATACCTACTTTTCCTAGCAAATAACATTCAAACAGTACCTATAATATGGAGAAGACAGAACTTAGCTGAAGGAGAGAGAATTAACTTCTCGGCACCTTTCGTACACATATTAAGAGATCAATCTTCCAAACTTGCTCTCACTTGTACTTCACGGATTCATCTATTTATTTATTTATTTATTTTATTTTTTCCACCTGGTTGCCAGTGGTACAGAATTAAGTAATAAAAAGAAAGATTTTTAAAAGCTCTTCCATATAAAATAGAACCCACCTACGCTTTCAAAGATCAGGTGTAGATAAAGGACTCTGAAGCCAGACTGCTCACTACAGAAAAGAGCTTCCTCTCCTGCCAAGGCATGCTTGACTGCTTTTGAAATCATTAATAATTCAGTTGTCAGTTCACTTTGAAGAACGAACAGCATTTTTGACTTCTTTGACCTCCCAATCTTTCATTCAAGTGGCTTTCATAATTCAGCAAAACTGCAATAATAAACTCATTCACTGCCTGTAAATAAACCATTTAGCAACAGACAACCGAAGTCTCCGCACTGCTTCAGCGTCAAGGCTGGGTAATTATTGGTGGCATCTGAGCAAGGACAGATTCCAAAAGGACTCCACTGAAGCTGGGCATTTGCCTCCAACAGCAGGTAGGAGGAAACTCGCAAGTTTTATTCCTAAAAACCTGTTCGGGGCTAACTGACACAACTAGAATAACAATCTTTGAGAATACTGGAAAGGCTTTTATTTTGGAAATTAAAAAATGTAAGAATAAAGAAAAAAGTGCTGCTCAGAGATTTACAGAGCTTTCAAAAATAGCAACAAAGAATAATCGACATAAATATTAGTCAACTGATTCGGGTCGGTGCATATACAGGATGTTATATGTGGAAATATGACTGAGGAGAAAGCCTGCTCCTTGGCTGCATGAGCTGTTTTCTCTCAGGTATACTGATAAAATAAAACTGAGGTTTCACTTGTGCTATGCTGGTGTAGCAGATGGGATTTGTGCTTTGAACATGGACTGACAAACCAGAGTCCAGCTGTTGGCTAAATACACTCACCGAAGCAGCACACCCTGCAATATTTAGACTACAAGCAGCACTGCAAAAAGCTTTCCGTTTCTAAATGCATTACCTGCATTACCAGCCTCCTCAAACAGGAAAACGACATCTAAACATACACTAATTTAGGTGGAGTCATGAAACAGTACAATATCTTTACACTTTCTGACCCTCTTCTCTTTTTGAAGTCTCTATTTCCTACAGAGGATTTCTAAAGATAGGAAGAACACCAGATGTACTTAAAAATGTACTAGCTAACACAACAGTATTTGCTTTTATTTCCCCAAGAGACTACTTGAAAGATTTTTAACTAAATGTTGGTTATAGCAAGTAAGCACTATGTAAGTAGAGAGACATAACTAGTGTTTCTTTTGTTTGAATATTCTGTGCCTTCACTGCCACAAAACAAAGCTGTGAAAGACTCTTAACAGCTATCTTGGTTTATCCTCATAATTGAGGAAAAACTAGATATATATTGAAATACACACTGAAATGACAAATTAGAAGCTAATTAATGCTAATTATATTAACAGAGAATGGCATAAATGCAAAAAAGTAACATTATTAGAAGAGTAAAAGTCAGAAAGCTGCAGCTTTAGAAAAGTTCAATATTTGTTAAGATGTACCCTTCCTCAGAACTTTGCCAGCTAAGTGAAATGTTGGGAGATGCTGGAGGATTCTGTTCAAATAATTCTTTTAATAAATTTGATTTCTGATAAGCCCAACTGAAAACACTGAAGCTACACTTGGCAACGAAGGTTCATATCTCACCCCGAAACTTCTACATTGGCAATCCCCTAGCAGTCCGTTTGGACCGTGCGGCAATTAAAACACTACCTTTCCGCTCCGATCGTTTCTTCCTCCTCCGTTTACAGCGCTGCCGGACCGTGCAGAAGAGGGTCCCCATGTCCAGAGCTGCGGCTTGAGGAGATGCCATGCACGCGCCTAGAGCCCACCACCACCAGCCCGCTGGCCAGCCTGCTGCACCCCCGTGCCCCCTCCTCACAAGGCGGCGACGCAGTCCCAAAGGAGGGTTACCCCAGCGTTGCCGTGCGCTGCCTTCCACCTGGCCGAGTCCCTTCCTCAAAGCCCTGCACGGTCCGATGAACCAAGATGAACAAACTGAACAAACGCTGCAGCTCATCCCTACCCGCCGCAGGAGGCACATGTGACAATTAACCCTTCGGTAAGTGAAAGGGGCTGGGAAGGACAGTTTTCTTTGGGCAATATTGAAGACATCCTCACTACTGGGTGTGGAAAGGCAAATTCATTTTTATTTTGTTGTTAAAAAAGGAGGGCAATGCTGTGGCATGGCTTCAGCCTTATACATATCTCAGAAACAAGAAGAAACTAAAGCAAGGAGATGTTTATACATCCTAGTGCATGAAACCAAGATGCCATCAGCATCCTTTATAACTGCTTCTCAAGTTCTGAAGTATGTATTTCACACACTGCCTAGAAATGCACAAAATACATTTGTGAAGAGCAGGAACACACAAATATGCAAACCTCAGAGAGCAATGTTTTAGTCACACATTTTCCACGGGGGGGTTTGCATGCCAGGTCTGAAAGACTTCCCAACATCAACATTAACTGTAGCATTTATCAGCCTTTTTATAAACAAAAAAGCAACATGTGACAGTAGGAACATGTTGCAACATGTAATACTAGGAAGAATTTCTTTACCGAGAGGGTTGCCAGGCACTGGAACAGACTGCCCAGGAAGGCAGCTGAGTTACCATCCCCGAGGTGTTTAAGAGAAGGGTAGATGCTGCATTGAAGGACACGGGTTAGTGGTGTTCATAGAGCTAGGAAATGGTTGGACTCTACGATCCTGAAGGTCTCTTCCAGCCGAAACTGTTCTATGATTCTATGATTATGCGATAATACGATATTAGCCTCTTTTCTCAATTTGAGCAACCGAGTGAAGACATGTTCACCCTGTGGATTCTGTGGGTCCTGTGGATCAGCAGCAGAGCCTGAGGGCTGCACCTACCCTTGAATTCTGCTCACAGATCGTGGGACAAAAACCATCTTCCGAGATGGGATGTGTGCAGGTGCAAGATCCACAGGTTTCTCCCATATCTCGTTAAGAATTAGGAGACTTACCTGACAAGTCATCTCTACCTGCTCTCAGACCTTTGTTTCTCAGTACACCAGGCCTCGGCACATGATCAAATCTGGATAAACTCTGGCAGGTGACTTACAGGGATCATCATATTTTGACAAGTAGGCAGGCTGGCACTTTTGGAAAAACGCTGCCACTGGCATCTTAAATGAGCAGTACTTCACCAACCAAAACCCACACTCTCAAGTTCACCACTGGGATTGGATTAACCTGCTAACAAGGGGCCCCACCTCTCCATCTCCTTGTTCCCCCGATCCCAGGTACCAGCTTTTTCAACTCCAGTGTGACCGAAAGCTTCTGAGATTGAGTTAACTTAGTGACTGAAATGATTGCTGCAGGAAGCCTAACTGCTAAGGGCTGCAAACTTCCTCGCTTCAAAGGAGCCAGACACAGCACTTGTCAAGCGTCCACTTTACCTGGCACTCTTCACAAGACTCATAAGGATAATTTCTCATATCTTTAAGTACCCACTAGACTCACTTCAAATCAGATAAGTTGGAAAGCTGCTGGGGAAACACGAAAAAGGACAAAAAGAATTCGATCACAGAACACAAAAGAAATTTACAACTTTTTTTTTAAAAAAAAGTATACATATTAATTAAAATTCCTGTGTAACAAAAATATCCTTGTAAATCTAAATGAGATTTGGCCACTATTAGTAGCTTTATACACTCTTTGAAGAAATATTTGCACACTGTACTTTGTAAGCACTTTTCTCCCACATGCAATTCATGTATTTTTCAAGTACAAGGATGGCATTACAAGCCAACAGGAGTTTTCCTTCAAGTTTTGCGTACTGCAGCAAGAATGAATATAAATGAGCAGCAACTGCTAGAATTTGTATGGGCTAATTACAGCCTGAGCATTTGCTCAGCACAGCAAATCTCAAATCACCAAGCTGCTGGCTGCACACCGGGAACCTCGAGAGTTCCAATACCACTTGCCTCAGTTTCCAGTTCAGCTCCTCGGGTGATTAAATCCACTCCAACAGCACCATCTACTGTTACACTACATAAATAATTGAGTTTACATCTATAGCTCCCTCAGTCAAGGAAGTCTAACGCCCAGCTTCCAAACTAGAAATAGCTTATGATGTCTGCAGAGTTATTCTACGGTAAACTAGTTTGGAACATATATTTATTATGAAGCTCTGTATCCTTGCTTACTTTGAGGACTGAACATCCCATTTTTAATATACGTTATTTCTGAAGGACTCCTCAAATACCCGCAACTGCCAGAAATGTACTGAGGATGTGCTTTCAAGGAAAAAGTGGTAACCATCCAGAGAAGAAAACTGAGCAGCCTAAATCTCCTGGTAAGTAACATCAGTGTTTTCACCATCATTTAAAAGATAATAGATACAGGTACCCAGTGGTGCTTAGGAAAATAAGAGCTAATTGGAAAAGAACTCTAAAATTGTTTTAAAGGAGACTAAAAAGGCTTCAAAGACCTTGAAGTTATTTTATATACAAAAAAAATAAAATTAAAAAAAAAGTCATGCAGGCAGAACGATGTTTAGTGTTAGGACACAGACATAAATTGCACATATTTCCTCCCTTCTGAAAACAGTTATCAAGCTCAGCTCACTCAGCAAACTCTCAAGCCCTATATGCCAGTTTAGCATATTTATTTTACTAATATGGATTGGATACAAATTTGCAGTCAGAAGGGCAAGTGATTTTTTGTAACAAGAACATCAACTTGATACAGTTAGATATTACCAACATTTTATGTTTTCAAACTGTGCAGATACAATATATTTGAAGGGATTTAGTGGACAAAGATAAATGTGATATATAAACCAATAATGTTTTAAATAACACTCTAAATACATTAAGATGAATCATCCAAGTTATGATCTGAATATATCGATCAGAAAACAATGATTCTTGCTACATCTTTGTAAATATGGTGTGCTTACCTTTTTAACTATTAGAGACACATGCTGATTCTGCAACCTGCAAGAAGAGGACACACAGTTAGTATTTTTTTTCTTCTACAAATTTAAGTGCATTACAGATGGCAATTCCTGACCTTAAAAGGGACAAATTTTCAATTCCGTTAAGAATAAAGAGTACATACTGCATTGAGAGTGTCACAGAGCCAACCCCAGCAAACGCATGGGAAGAAACACTTCTGGACATTCCTGGCTGGGGGGAAGGGGGTGGGAAAAAATGGTCAAGACTGAAGATGCTCAGTACTGGGGCCAGGAGAAACATCCCAGAGCTACAAGCACCTCTTCAGCAGAACCCAAGCTGCAGCAGAAAGGGTCAGCAAACAATTTGGCCAATAATGGCTTAAAACTAAAAATCAACTTCTGTTGAGTGTAAAGCTGACTTGTTAGAATTTTTTAAAAAATTTAGATCTTATTTTTAGTCATGGATTTTAATCCATATTAACAACACATCACATCCCAATCCCCTTTTCAAACACCATTGTCTTAATGCTACTGGCATCAGCCAGCACTCTCCTGAAGGGCCTGCAAAACTGGAAAATCCCTCAACTACCAGCCGTGAGGTGGGAAAGAAATGGCAGATGTAGGGTAAGACAAGCATAGAATAAAGGAAAGAACGCCACAAGAAATTTTCTTTTATTGCCATCAATACACATAAACTGCACAGCTGTTCAGTCAGGAACAGATGGCTTTATTTTTACAGATAATGTCTTGGTTATAACAAAATATTAACGTGACTTCATCAGTGCGAAGATGCACTATTCTGAAACAGTTCAGCAAATCGCAGAAGCTATTATCAAAGCAAGACTATTTCCATTCTGCAAACACACACCCGCACAGTCCAGCAGCAAACAGGAGCGTGGACACCACCTGCACCTGTAAAGGATTTGAATATTTGCACCTTCAAAAGACAGAAATTCTCTGCTGTTACGCTGCCCACAAGAGGGTGCTGGCACCCTACAAAAACTTCCATTAAATTTAAGTTATACAGCGCAGCTATGGACAATACAAACTGATGGATCTTAAACTGTTTTGGTCAAGTTAGATAAGAAAGGATTTAATGCAATATTTAAAGTCCATACACTAGAAGATTGCACAAACCTTGTTTGTTTTTTCCCAAAGACATTTCGATTTCCCAACACTTCATGGCGGCATTATCCAATAGTATAGAAAAATACGAGAATAATACATTGGGTTTCTAATACCTAGAAAGCTGAATGCAGTTTCACCTAAAGCCAGCTTCCCACGCTGCAACGGACTATACTCAAGCCCACCAAATGGGGATACAGC
>NW_009694950.1:0-32043 GCF_000703405.1 Apaloderma vittatum
TTTTTTTTTCCCCTTCCTCCTTTTTAGTAATGTAGAAAACGGTAATATAATAACAGATGTGGCATAGATTGTCATTTTAGAAAGGAAACCAAGTCATAACCAATTCTATTGATTGCATTCCAATTATAATGTGACCTCCTGTTGCTTTGCATTGAAGCACCATTCATTTCAGGCACGTGCTGATAAACAACATACACAATAAATGACCCTTTAGAAGGGGCAATTGCCAGACTGAATTTTGGAATTTTAGCTCATACCAAAGGCATTTCTTTTGTCGAGTCTGTAGTACTATGCCAGAAGGAATGCATTTCATTATATAGAGACCATACTTATTGGGAACAGAGCCTTGTGAACCTTGAAATGCTTTCATTCAAACTATATTCAGATTTTAAGTCATTATCAATTATGGCATAGACTAGCCATTATAAGGCACTTAGGAACCAAATGAAAGACTTGACTATTTTCATAGTAAACTTGGAAGAATCTTTGTCTGTTTGTGCGTTTCGGTACTTACTGCTAACAAAGATGAGGATGCTTATTTGACCCCGAGTTGTAAATCATTTTGGAAATCTCAAGAGAAGATGATTTCACATGAGATTTCTAGTGCTTCCTGGTGCTTGCCAAAGTGGAAGCATTGTGACAGTATCTTTTTCTATAGCACTTTGATACTTGGGACTCCGGTCTTTGCATGACTGAACAATGAGGAGGCAAGAGGAGAAGCAGGTATTTCTTCCCTTGCATCTGAATTACTTGAGGGAATTTTCAGAGTTTGTGCAGGATGTGAAAAGGCACTGAGGCGAAGTTCACAACGACAGGTAATACCTTTCATTAGAGCAACTGATGTAGAAGAAAAAAATGTTTAAACTTTTTGGACACATGACTTTCTTCAAGTCTGTTGTCAGGCCTTGAAACTTATCTATTTGATCAGCTTACAGCAATGAATAAAATAGACAAGGGAAGGGAGGAAGAGCAAGCCTGAAGAAGGGTATATTTGCCCAAAAGCTTGTCTATCTCTTCTCTGCATTAGTGGCTCTAATAAAAAATATTACCTCCTGCTACAAATGATACCTTGCCTAGATCCTTACAGTCATATCTACCACCATGCTACTGTTACAACAGGCAACGGTGACATTTAAGTGAAAAAAACAAATCTGATTTTTTTCTCCTTGCTCCTTCTAACATCTTTAATTTTACCTGATTCATTGTTTCCTAATTTTCTGTTCTCAGTATGGAGTTTGCAATACTCTGATGTATACTACAACTTAGCAGCCTTGTAATGTCTCTCAGACACGCTTTACAGTGGAAATGGGAGTGTTGCCTTGAGTGACTCTTTGTATAGCATGATCTCAGAATAGAAATTAAGGAAAGGAAGTATGAAGTTCCAACTGATGTCTAAGACGAGCTGTACGTGGCCTTAAGGGTATTGTCCTTTCTTTTTTATATCCAAAACTTGGATTTACAGAATCTTGATAAATGGCATTAGACAGATAGTGAAAATAATCTGTCAGCAGACAAACCCTTTGTTGCCTTTGTGGTGTCTTTATTTTTTGCATTCTTTGTCTTTAGTGTTGAGTCTGTGTATTTCAATTTAAACCAATATTATTTCTGTAAAAAATAAGTAAAAGATGCATGGTAGAGAGATTAATGGATCTATTATTATTAGAGGTTACCTGACAGTATGGAAGAGGAGTACCAAATTTGTTTTACCTTCCACCACCGCTTGGAAAGTAAGTTGTGAGCAGATTGATACATTCTGCAGTTGTCATTCTTCACTCAACATTTCCAGTCTTGGGTACCATTCTTGATATATAATGCCTTTCTTGCATACTGTCTCATGATCTGTTTGCAAAGTAGCAGACGTCCATGGGATTTGTCCTTCCCATTTTTCAGTCATGAAAAATGCCGTACAAGGTTTGACTGCATTCAGGTCAGGGTTTGTTTGTCAGAGGCATAGTACTCTTGGTCTTTTTTAAGAGTAATTCACCTCTTATCAGTCTTGTTTCAAGTCATTAAGCATTCCTTTTTCTATCACCATCTCTTTTTGATAATATTTGTCCACTTGCAATCATACAGTCTTCAAAATCACTTTGTCCCTCAAGGCCACTTTTTTTTTTCTGATTTCACAAGAATTTGTCACATGAATGGAGTCTCAACTAGTCTATGAGTTTGCAAAATCGTGCACAGTCATAGTCTATATTGTATGCAGTTGACTGAAATTAAATCTGTTCTTAATGAAAATTGCTTCATAGTTCTTCAAACTGCTTAAGTCTTCTTGTAAATTCTGTTGTCATTGAGTGAAGTTAGACTATATGTAAAATCTGTGGCTGGATCAGAACCAACATGAGACTGATTATGAGCAAAGATGGGAGAATTGATACTACATTCTGTAGATTGACTATGTATTTTTGACTAAGTCAAAGCTTCCCTTCAACCATAATATTCTGACAAATTTATTTATTTATTCATCAGAAGAAGCAGGAGGATTTGGCAATTATTTATTTATTTTAAAGGGCAGGCATTTTTCTGTATATATCAGTAGTATATAGTTAAATGTGTTTTGGAAATTGAGGAGTGAAAAATCAAATTATTTTCTGCTTAATAGCAAAAATATCTTAAGAAAATAAATGTGTTCATAAATTTCTGATATAGGATTGTTTAAGTTTTTCTGTCAGACTGCAAAACAAGAGAGAAAAGAATGCTTTATTGAAACACTTTGCCCTGTTGATAAATCAAAAGTAGAAAAGTTATTTTATTGATATTTTCATACTGTTTATATAAGTTAAGTCTCATGGGCAACCACTTGGCTATCAATCCTAGTTCAGTAGCAGGTATGTCTTTTAGATGACATTCAGATCATTTTATGCTAAGGTCTTAATTTCACGTTCAAAAAATAAAAAAAGGCAGAAATTTCTCATTTTCTTTACCTGTCCACTTCCTATCAAAAGTTGAAAACTGGAAAACTTCCTGCATTGCTGGGTCAAGTTGGGGTAGTATGGAGCATAGTACTGTAAAGTTTTTACTCTCTTTACTCATTCTACCCTCTTTACTAATTTAATCCTTGTTCCCATTCTGATGTTAATTCTTTAACAGGAGGAGTTGAGTCCAAGTTTTTCTGGAAAAGTATTTCATTCAGAAAAGAAGAAAAGAATTCTAATCCTAATTTTAATGATTTAAGGCCCTCTTCTGTGTACTGTCACAGGTGTCTCAATAGTTTTTAAAACTTGTGATATTTGATGATTTCCATAATTAATATAGGTATTCCTGTTAAGGTACTTAGAAATCAGATAATGTATTATGCACAACTTTGTCTTGTTATGATGGTGTATCAGAGCAGGGATGCACCAATGCCTGCTGCAATATGTTAGAGGTGAATTTGGCATGCAAATAGTAATCAGGAATATTAAACTAGGTAATCATTTCAGGTGTGTATATATATATTTAATACATTTTAAGAAAGTATCATACTTTATTTCCAAGGGTCTCTTCATTACTCATTTGTGGCAGCTTGTATCACTATGTGTGCATATAAATAAAAGAAAGATAGAAAATAAGTTAGAAGAGATGGAAAACTAATGATTCAAGAAATCGCATAGCATCAAATAATTCTATTTTGAAATCACAGCAGTGACACCCAGAGGCATAAACTCCCCAAATTGTTAGTAAAGCCCCCCTTTGATATATCAGTGCTATAGAAGCCTGAAGGCACTCTTTTTTATTAGTGCCTAATGTTTCCTGAAAGAAACATTTAGAAGATATTAATATATATATATATGTATATCTGTTTAATTTTATAATCCAGTTTCTTTGACACTTACTTACTGATGCTTCATCTTGCCACTTGACTACAATTTTTGGTATTTTCTCTACAGCTTTGAATATTTCAGGATTCTCTAGCAGATTGTTACATGTAATTTAGGCAAGCAATTTTTATCCTGTCTTCGAGACTTTTACCTTCACCTTTCCCTGCACCTTTGTAAGTGCCTTAATTTTATAATCCAGTTTCTTTGACACTTACTTACTGATGCTTCATCTTGCCACTTGACTACAATTTTTGGTATTTTCTCTACAGCTTTGAATATTTCAGGATTCTCTAGCAGATTGTTACATGTAATTTAGGCAAGCAATTTTTATCCTGTCTTCGAGACTTTTACCTTCACCTTTCCCTGCACCTTTGTAAGTGCCCCTCTCCTAACTTCTGGGCTATATGGTTCTCAGTAGAGTAAAGAGAAAGCCTGGGAATTCTGTATCCACATTTCTCAGCCGGGTCTCTAATATTTCTCATCTTCCTTCAGATGGTTATACTGAAGTCCTTTCCCTTTCTCTCCTCAAGTCTCGTGGCACAAAGGTGGATTAGTTTGTGTTTCAGCTAGATATTCCTCATATGCCTTTTCTCTGCCATCACATCTATGTAGGCATATGTAGAGTAGGTTTAGAAATGCAATCGATCTTAAGAGTCTTGGACTCAAGGTTCTGGTCACCACCAAGTGAAGAAGTGGGGAAACAAATTAAATGGACAGATGTTACTAAACTGCTCCTTTCAAAGTGCCAGCTGTTGCTCCTAATGAATTGAGCCCTAGCTTTGCCCAAAATAAGGTTTGTAAGTGTAAGCTCTCTGTAAAGGAAAATATCTCTTAAGTGAAACACTTTCATCCTACTGAAGTGAGACTTAAGCACAGTTTTCTGGCAGACTGGATGGAGGGTTGGGATTTAAGCTTTCAGAAAAGTTTTGTTTGGACTGAAGAAATGTTGTTGGGAAGAGACCAGTGTGCAGGTCTGTCATTCTCCTTACGGTAAAATCTCCATCAAAAAGAGATTTTTGTACCACTTTTTCTTGAAAAGGACAGAATTTATTGTCCTGAAGCTGAATATGTAAGCATGGCTGGGAACAAGGAAAGAAAGGAGAAGCTGTGGGGAGAGTGACTTCTGAGGTTTCAGAAACTGGCAGAGAGTTCCTGTGTTTCTCATCTGGTTTAAAATGAAGACAGCGTAGAACACAATAGAAATATTCTCACCTACTTTGTCATTTATTCAAACTGTGACAAATTGTCAGAGAGAATTTCAATTATGTGCCCCCTCCCCCTTGTCCCTTGGAAAATTAAGGGACAAATACTTGGATTGTGATGAAGTTCCTGAAAGCTAAGTTGGTCCTGACAGAAAAGCACAATGCAACTTTTATGTGGAAAATTTGGGGTAAAGTATCATTTTAATTTGAGAGGACAACTCACTTCAGTTTAAGAATTTGATTGGCTGATGAGTTTTGACAAGCAATGTCACTTCAAGAAGATTCAGATGAATGAATTTCAGAGGTCGGAGCTAACAGCTGACTCCAAAATACTGTAACTTTGCCTAGTAATGGATTGATTTGAACCAGGAAAAAAAAAAAGAAAAAAAAGAAATGGTGTGTAATTATGTGGTTAACCTTAGCACTTAGGATTTTTTTCTGTCTTTGCAAAGCCAGTAATTTAAGAAGATGATCAGAATAGCCAAAAGCCACAGATTTTTCTTTTTTCATCCTTATAACAACCCATCTGATTAATGATGGAACTCAATAAATTCTGAAATAAAAAATTGAGCTGGTAGATTTGGTTTACAGCTTCATGTGTTCTTTATTTAAAAATTTGATCGTGCTGGAAAACTCCTGTCTGTGTGGGCAAAGGAAATATTGGTGGACGATTCAGAAAAGGGGAACGTGTATAACTGTATATTTGATTCTATTAATCCCATATATTGAAAAGGAGAAAGTATAATTGTGTTTTTGCAATCAGAATCTTGATAGGTAGGGAGGAGGCAGCTTGATTCCTAGTATGCTTTATTTAAACTGCTGCAGCAATTCTGTATGTCAGTCTTTGGGCTTCCTTATGGGACTTACATGTACTTTCGCATGGTACCTGTTCATTTAAGCTTTAAATTTGTATAGAAAAGTTGTTTTACATGGATGTGGAGCAGTATGATAAATGCTTCACTTGGTCTCTACTCCTGTGTAGATTTGACTTTGGATCTGTTGGTGGCCAGTCTATGACAGGGTAAATATGTGTGTTGTACAGCAATCTGAGAAACAATCCAGAAGCAATCTATAACTCCGGACTTTGGCAACAGAGTGAATTATCAGTTTCATTCACAATGTTTTCTTTTATGCTGCTTGGTTATTTGTTTTTAAGATCACCTTTTTCTGCCATATCTTTATTTGAGTTTAATTACAATTCCCTACTAATTTGTGTAAGGTAAACTCATGAAATAGGCATATAGCCCCCTGAAGCCATGACAAAAGGGATCATTATGGTCCACATCCTAAAAGATTGACAGTATTTGCTGTACAAATTTTTAATAGGCCACTAAAACAATGTTTCTATTTGTTATTTATTTCTTATGGCTTTTGGTTTCCCTACCCTTTTCCCAAAACATTATATCCTCGTTTTACATTATGTCTAACAAGCTGTGACTTGGGAAATAGTTTAAAGGGAGGAGTTATTGCCAGAAGGGTTCCAAAAATACAAACTGGTGAAATTATTTGAAATAATCATTGTAGCTCAGAGCTTAGAATTTCCCTCTAAAGTACTTTCAAGCTGGAATCTGCTGTCTTTGAAGTCAATGACTTTATCAATTAGTCAATTGGTCTGTGTTTCTCCCAGAGTGAGGCTGACAAAAATGCATGTTACTAGTTTTAGTATTACTGAAATTAATAAAATTTTAGTTTGATTTACTTACAACACTTTATTGGTAATCTACAGTTGGCATTGCATACCAGTTTTACTTCTTTCTAGTAAAAGAATTCAGCTTCAAGCTGCAGTTCAGACAACAACTTTGTGCCATGGTAGGGCCTTTAACAGCAAGATATCAGATGATGCCCTTAGTTCATCCTCCCTCCCTGCCTGTCTCCCTACCTCCACCTTCATTTTTCTCTCTGGAAGTTTGCATTTCCAGAAATATGTGCAGCTGGCAGGCAAGTTTTAGGTAAGATTTGGCTGAAAACTATTTTCAGCAAATAATAACTCTTATTGGAAACTGTTTTCCACAATGATGGCTTTAATATCTTTGTGTGAGTGTGTGTGAGAGATGGGTTGAGGAAAGTGAGGTAGACAAAGATATACAGTAAGGTATGTTGGAACAGTGCCACAGGGAAATTGTAATTTGGTTCCCTCATGTCCTCTTTCTCTTTGATGGTCTATGAGTCTCAGCTGGACTAGAAATCTGTTTTATAGACACATTTCTCTCCTTTGCAAGTCAGTAATATGTCAATAAAGTAACATACTACCTTTTCAATTCATTGGCAATTAAAAATAATTGAACAACCTGGGAAATTTCAAAACTGCTTTAAACCAATATTGAAAATCGTTGAAAAATACTGCTAGAAAACATTGGGGTCTTTTTCAAGGTTTACTTTAATATATCTCCCTCTCTTTACCAAATGTAGATAAAACTACCACATTCACAAAACGTTTTAGTGTCACTAAGTCTCCATTTTGTTGGCAGATGAGTTTTGTGTCAAAAGTTTTGCTTGGCCTTGAGCAGTATATCCTACTGACACTTAAAGCAACTAATTTTATAGAAAAGGAACGTGTAGGAACGTTAGGAAGTGTATTGAAAAAATGAGCTGTGCCTTACTCATCTCTTGGTTTGCTTTTAATATTGAAAAGAAGGGCAGAAGGCCAACTCCTTTTCTTTCTTTTTCATTTTTACAATGCTAGTAAACTGCTTGTTCAGCACTTGTGGTGTGTTGACCATCACTTGGTAGTCAATGTTACAGAGAAGTATCAACTCCTGAATTTTGGTGTCACCAAATTTTACACCCTACATAGAAGTAGCTGATAATTTCTTTAGAGGTAAAAGCTGAAAGATTTGTAATTTCTTCCAATCTACTCCTTAAGGAGAAGTGTAGAGAGTATCTGGTATTCTCTATATTATGAAAACACCTTTATATGTTGCACAATATCTCTGCACGTTCATCTAAATAAGGGGTAGCTTTCCCCCAACTGTATATTAAACTGTAAGTTTTTTATAACTGGGATAGGCTAATCCTTTCTGTACCTAAGCAGTATTCCCAGTTTGCTTTCTGTTGACATATTCTTTCCAACTTCCGAAACTTCTTTCTACAGGTTATTTGTCGTACCAGGAAAACGTGATGAATATGTTTCACTCGGTATTCAATACTGAATATTTCATAATAGTGTTTTATATTTTCTAATGTAAATGCTAAAAACCCATTAAAGTGATTGTATATTTTATTTTTTTAAAGCTTTATTTTACTGTAACAATTTCCTGTTCATTTACTTCTTTCAAGTCATCCCCTTACTATTAGCAAGATGCGCAATATGGGGTTCTCATTTCCCCTTTTGGCTATTACTCTTAATTGTCATTCTTTTTTATTTTTTATTGTATTTTCTGGAGAGTATCCCAGTTCCATCTCTTTTGTGGTTGGTATTATCAATGTCATGTTGTCCACATTAATTACTGCTAGGATGGAAAACACCTAGCCATGTGTACCTCGCATTTTGTTACTTGAATTAGGTGCCTTGCAGTCCATGGCTCTGAAATATATTGAGCTGATATCATGTGCCTGGCTCTGTTAGTTTCAAAGCAGTTTTGGCAATAAAAATGTTTTGTGGTTTTGGGCATGGCATTAACATTTGTTTTCCCTTAGTTCTTCTTCCATTTCCTTGATAAAAAGTCTTTGATGCCCAAGGGAGTGACCTTTTCCTTCGTAGTTCCATAAATTGAGCATTCACATAGTTGCTTAAGAAATTACATATGTAGCTTGCCTGTTCACAATCTGCATTTTGGTTTCTGTGCTTTGGCTGAGTTGTGGTGGCCCTGTTTTCCCTGCATGCATGTTAGGGTCTCTCCATGTCAGTCACATCTCAGTTACCGGTAGCCTGCAGGACAGTAGGAAGTTTTGAATTAACAACTCACTTTAAGAGGTAGACTTATACAGCTGTCGCACAAGACATTTTTCTTCTCTTTCCTAGCTCAATATCTGACTGGTTTCTCATCAGCTGAATAACTGCCAGTCTGCCAGTTACTGCTATACTATTCTAGGGTGTATTTTTTTTTCCCTCCTCTGGGTCTCAATTGCTTCACTGTCTCCTTTGTGCTGCTGGAAACTGACCTAAGTAAAAGATGCTTTTAACCATAAATGTTACTCCTGGAGAGAGGCAGGGCCTAACAGCTTCCTCTTCATATCTGCAGTCATCTTCCAAGAACATTTTATACCCCTTTGCTGATACAGAGGTGAACACTTGAATCAAATTCATTTGAAATATCACACCATGGGAGGTCTTTCACTTAAATACAAAATCATATCAGCTTTCACATGCTACCTAACTTCAGATTGGATTCTTTCAGAAGCAAACCACAGTAGACATAATTAGCAAGATGTAAGCTTATTAAAAAGATGGACAGACTAAGCTATTGTTAAGAGGATGACTTACTGTTTCACACATCATAATTTGTAAAATTTACTTCATTTGGAAAAAAGAAAGATTTGTAGAACTGCACTTATCAGTGCAATGCACTTTCTTCTTTTCTTCATTCTTTTTTTGTCTCCAAAAGAGTAGCCTGTAAATATGTTATGAGTAGCTTTTTTTTTTTTTTTTGCCAAGAGAATAATTTCAGCAAACTCGGTAACTGAAACCAACTAGATGTGAAGTCTCAGTCTGTTAATGTTACTGAAGTTACATGTCTATGCTTATGTTGAATCTCACTGTAGTCAAACAATGGTGCAAATCCTTGCTGAGAGCAGCGATGTTATTTGGAGCTGGGATCCATTAACTGGGATGCCTTCTATACCCTGCCTTCAAACATGGACAGTGCAGATCCTTGTACAGTATGATTTGCCATAGAATCAGTATGTCCTACCGGTTAGTGCTTTTATAAAATATGCTCCCCATCACAAGTGTGCTATATAACTTCCTCTAGGGCACCAGCATTATATATTGCAATGCTGGAACTTATTATAAGACAGAAGTTTATGTTTCGCACCTGGAGGTTAGGTGTGAATAAAACTTAACAAAAAGCTAAAAAGAAGTTAAAAAAATAATTTTAAGCAAGCTTTGAAAAAAAAACCCCAAACCCTCAAATTAAAAAGAAAACACCAAAAAAAACACAAACAGAAAAAAGACAAAGACCAAGAAGAAAAGCGACAAAAACTCCAAGAAACCTGCTGTTGGTTGAGTGTAGTAGTTCAGTAATTTATATTGTTTATCTAAAGACACAACAGATGTGTTATTTTTTGACTGTTCTCTCTTTTAATATAAGAAAATGGCCAATAAAGAATTAGGAGTTACATCCTAGAGCAGAAATGGACTGTATCTAAGTGCCAGGTGATGGAAGATTGGTAAGCATTACCTAGAGCAGGGAGGTATATTGGGGAGAAGTTCCTACAGAGAAAACCAAGATGAAAATTAATTTCTGTTGCAACATGAGAGGCTTGGAACAGTATTCTAATGGACTTTGCTCAGCACTTCACTGGCGGCTCACAGGGTTTCAGATATATAGAAAATATTGTGGCAGTATGTATTAGCTGTGTTCAGATTTTAGACTTTCACTTTGACATATATATATGTATAGATACATTTTTTGAGGGGTGATGAAAAGTCAGGGAAGACGAGATTTAAGTCTCACAAGTAAGAAGGACTGCATTGTTACAGATTAGCCTTTGGTTTCTTCAAGAGTTAAATACTTCCAAGTGGAAACAGAGGTGAGTTCAGAAATTCTCACTGCTTGCTTTCTTACGAGAAGTATATGAATACAGTATGTATAAAACATTAAACAATAAAAGTAATAGCCTCTAAGGGAAAGGGAATTACTTGCTTTTGAAACCATGATGTCATGGTCTTACCTCACCTTTAGTTTCAGCCAAGCAAATAATGTGTACTGAGCTCTCTATCATGTACCATTATAATTAGCTCTGTCAAGTCTTAGCCCTGCAACCCTCATGCAGATAATATGATAATATGTCTTCATAACCAAGTGACCTTACATGCACAATATTTCTCCCCTTATGAAGATTGCATGTCAATAAAGTAATTGAGTCTCAGAGGCTGCAGCGAGTGAAGATTTAGATGATTGGACTTTCAGGGCAGTGATGTATGACCGTTATTATTCTACTTGTCAGAGAGCTGCGTACAAGCGAGGATGGTCAGAAGATGACAGGGATGAAAGGTTGTGTTTCATTAAAAAAAATATTGCTGTTAATCACCACTCTATTCTTTTCAAAGTCATGGAGGAAAGAAACTCCTTTTTCATTTTAGCTCTGGTTAAGAATTTAAACATGAACACGTAGCAGGCTTTCAGGGCCCAGTTATCCAGCTTCATTACTGCTTAATTAGGGAAATAAATTATTATTTCAGTTAATAAAATACAACAAAATGCTAGACACTGAGACCACCTGTATACTTTTATCGCATCATTTTAAATTAACATTAAATGCATCATGCTAAGCTTTAAATCACATTTTGCCTACAGCTTTAAGTAATTATAACAAGTGCCATGAAGCTGGTACAAAATCAAGCCATACTGAATTCTACTATTTTCGCTTGTACTAATTTGTTTGGACAGTTGTAGTGCTTGAAACATTTATATTTCCATACTTTGTAAAAGCAAATATTTTTCTTCTCACCAAGCTGTTTTGTAGCTGTAAATTTATCTTATGAAATCATAACAGCTGGAGACTTGTAGCTTGACAAGGTTTTGTTTCATATTTAAACAGCTCAGAAATTATGTTTGAAGCGTAGTATATTTCTTTCTCTCTTTGAGACTTTTTTCATTTTCATGCACATTATCTTGGAAGTATCTGCAATATATTTTAAAACAAATTATTTATGCAATCATTTAGTTAGTAATTCCTAATGATTTATACATGTAGAAGACCTTCCTTATATACATTTAAAAAAGACCCAAACTAGCCCAAAAGAGTATTTACTGGTAAGTGTTATCTAATGAAATATGGATGTAGGTTCTGGAAGGCTGATGAGTGAAGAAACTTGACAGTGCTTTTACTGAGTGGAAAAATCTTAATAGAAGCACATCTTTTCTGAAGGACTAATTTCAGAAGTCTTTACATCTTCACAGTTAGGAAATTGATGGAGATATAGCAGGTCTGATGGAGAAAAAAATTATCAGGTGATTTTTTTTTATTTTTATTTTTTTGCTCTACATAGTAAGACAATAATTTATTACCTGAAATTAGCCAGTGCATCTCTTCAAGATTGACTCCCATAATTACAATTTTATAAGCACAAACAACAGAAAAAGAGAATGAAATCTTTGAAAAGTCAGAAAAAAAGTTTTTTTACACTTCTTCATGGACACCTTTTTAACCTGACATGTAATGAGAAAGAAGCAAACTCATCTTCACTATTATTAATGATACTCTGAACAGTACTGCTCCATGTAATATGGGCTCTGTTGTTCTATTCACTGTATGAAGAGTGATATTCTCTGTTACAGGATAAAAAGAAAATTGATATTTGACTAAGAAAATAGAATCTCAAAATATCACAAGTATTTAATATCTTTATTACCATGTTGTCAGTTACTGGCAGTCAGGCGCATAAGCCTCAGTCTCAAGTTCCCTGTTAGATAAACTGATTGTTGCTTTTCTTCTTCTTCCTCCATATACATGTAGCCTTAGGAATACAAATGTTAGTGACCAAAACAAATTCATACTTTCTACTTAAAATTGGTGTCTCTTGACGTAGATTTTCTCGAGTCAAATCACTACTGTTAAGTCAGCCACAGCATTAACAATAATGTTAGTTGCTTTCACTGATGAGGTTACAAAACAGTCTTTAAAGCACTGAATGTCCTGAAGTGTTCAAATTGCGCAGGAATTGCTGAGGAACTGGAGGGCAATGAAGATCTTAACCAGAAGTACCTTAAATAGCAATGCAAAAAGAAGAGTTAATAGCCCATTATATTTTTGTATGTCCTTTTAGATAAGGGAAGAAGACTGATACCTTCCAGTCAAATGGAAGACTGATGTGAGTGATCTGACTCCTCTATCAATGTGACATCTGACTCGCTGTTAACAGTTATTGGTGTTGATAGGCACACCCCACACAGAGAGCCAAATGCAGTTGTTTTGATCCCTTGTTCTTTTATTTCTATCCCTTCTCCCTGTTTTCTGTCACAGTGTCATGTTGAATCACTGTTTGGTGGCACATGCAGGACCTCTCAAGTACTGAGGTATCAGACTTCAGGAACCACATTGAAATGAATATAATAATGAGAACCAGAAGGCAGCACAAAACCACTTCTCTGGGAAAGAGGCAGCTAATAAGTGGTGTTAGTGGATTCTGGGGAGAAGAACCAGAGGTGCATCCTGTGGACAAGCACGTGTAGACTGGCTTGTCTCAGGGTCCAGTTACAGGCATGCTGAGAAGATCAGTCCTGATATCTGTCACTTTGTACATATCAAAATGCTTATTTGAGAATACAGAATAGTCAGTGGTTATCTTGTAATCAACCCTGGTATTATATATAAACCCAAAACAACAAAACCACAAAAAAAACCCCAAAGTACTCTACTTTTTAGATTTCTTTGTATGTCTTCCTAGTTCAGCTTTATGTTTGTCTTTGAAAGGAAGTGATCTTTATCTTCCGCCCCTGTTGCTTTTACCGGGCTTATAACCTTGTGTTCCCCAAGTGTCTAAATCTGTGCTTATGTATTCAACATACATGCATAATGTGTGTTCTGTTCTCTCACTGTTTAGGCATTTAGTTGGGATTTAGCTTTTTGGTCAATTAATGGTGCTTTCTGTGTATGCCTGTTGGGCACACAGATCACCAATTTGCATCCTGATTTTATAAGCTTTTAGCTGGAACTTTGGATACTTAGAATCATAGAATGGCATACTTGTTACATTTTGTCTGAGTCAAAAAGTTTGACAAGGATGAGGAGATTAAATAATATTCTAGCTAGAGCCTATTTTTGTATGTGATGATATGTGTCTATACAGACTTGCACAACAATAATTCTATATACAGCAATAGCAACAACGATTGATGCGGCCTGTTTTTTCCATTTGCTTACAATTACATGACATTTTTAGCTATATGAGATAATTTAGTGCCTTATGTTTGCCCGAAGGAGAAGGTTCTTTCGGTATTTTTTTTTTTATTTTCTCATATTTGCATTCAGTAAGTTGTATTTACTAATGCCTATCTTCGACAAAAGCACTTGCTAGATTCAAAAACATAGACTGCACTTGTTTACCTGATAGTCTGTTCAAATTGTTAAGCACCATCTGGTAAAAAAATGTGTCTAATTGATCTGACTTCCTCTCTCAGTCTTGAGAGCTGCTTTTGTAATGTTTACACTGAATATTAGCCCTTTAATATTTAGTATTTTTTCCTTGCGTAGGGTAGTTATACAGTGTAATGAAATAGCCTCCCAGTCATTGTACTCTTGTAACCTCTCTCTCTGATGTATTTTCTCCTATTGTTAGGTATGGATTGTGGCTCTCTTCATCACCTTTTCTAATTTTTCAACTTGCTTTAAAAGATGCAGCCATCAGAAATATTTCTACTAATCTAGGCTCATGAATGAACAGAAGTAAAATAATTTTCCATGCACATTCTGCTCCTCTTTTAATTTCCTCTTCCTGTCTCTTTAACCCTCAAAAAAAAAAAAGCAATTACTTTTAACCCACCTTATTTTAGCATCATGTTAGGACTTTCTGTTGAATTGTTTGCCCACCATGTTCCCTGAATTATTTTCAGAGACTCTATTTTATGTTATACAGTCTCACGTTCCACGGACGTAGCCAGTCCCTCCTCAGTCCCTGATAAATGCCGATAGATGATGGTGATACATTGACGATTTCATCCAATTTTGAATGTATTTTTTTATTGCTAATGCATTGTACTAATTTAGCATTAGTTATTTGTTATATGGTGAATTGATACGTCCTTTTTGCTTTTTATTTTTTTTTTTTTTAATCAAAGCTGAAACCACCTATTACTAGTGACTTGGACAGGGATCTCTTTCTGTTTGTAAATCAGTCTCTACCGGGTGCTTCCAACACCACTGAAACCTTGGAGATATCCTGTGCCCAGGCAGAAGGTGAGATGTTGGTGCAGTGCAATTATGGTGATCAGGCACCCATATTTCAGAAGTGCCCAAGGGTTGTGCCAGGAAGCCAAATACGTTGTACTGGGGCAGAAAGTGCGAACACACTTGAAGATATTTTTTTCTTCCTACCTCCTCTTCTTTTTGAGGAAGTGTATAATGAGGATCTGCCTTGCTTTGTCTCTAGCAGCATGACTCTTTTCATACAAGTATATACTGTATCATCTTTTATTATTAATATATTTATTTGTTCTTCCTTAATGAAACAGCTCTTTCTTTCAATTCTTTCTGATTATTTTGCCTTGAACTTGCACCCTGCCTTTGATTTAGTCTTTAATGTAATTAGTTTGTAACAGAAATAAAAGTGAGTGGTGGCTTACCAATGTTTTCTTCACACCCATCTGTTTTCTGCTGTTTAGTAGCAGGGAAAGTATACACTCCTTCGTTAAATCTAGCACAACTCAAAGGTCACTTTTAATTTGCATTTTGAAAATGAAACTGTATTAAAATTAATCAGTCTTGGCCTAGTCACAGACAAGTCTAGGGAAACAATGTCTAAACTTTCTTGTTTGTTTTTTAAGATACAATCAACTGCTTTATAAATGATTTTGCTTTGTAATCCCACTCTTAGCAGCACTACCTCTCACATTTCAGGAATTATGTTTACATGCAGCAACATCTGTAGTTTTTAAGATGGTGACAGGAAGTCTGTTTTACAGTTATTTAATATTAAAGAAATATTATCTGTATGGCTCAAAAGTGTTCCACCTAGACTTATCTTTTAAGTGTCCCTGCTAGAACACAGTGGAGACCTTGCAAAATTAAACAATGTCTACATGATGATAATCTTGGGTGGAAGAAAAGAGTAGCTGGGGAAGTTACTTACATTTCAATAGTTATTTACTTCTCTAAGTTTTGCTTATTGTGTCATCATTTGTATTTTAAAATCTCTTTACGACTATCATGGAGGTTACCAAATGGATGATTTCCAAACCCAGTGATAGTAGTGACATTTTACTCATCATCTTGTAGTTCAGCGACCTAAACTACAGAATGGTGTCCTCAGGGCAGCAGAAGACACAGAGCAATTCTTTCTTCAACAAGATGATATTGGCTGACAAGTGTGTATATGGATTTTATTTCTGAGTATGTCTTTCATTTAAATATCTTCTTCTGGCCAATTCTTAATATATGCAAAAACAGCGGCTGAAAAGTTCATGCTGGACTGACTGACTAAAAGTATCTGCAGGGAAATTGTAGATTTTATTAAAGAAATCCTGTAAACCTCTTCAGCTGGGTCAGCTTCACAATCAGCCAGTCACAATCTTTTTGTGTGACTCAGCATTAGAATCCAACCACTGGCCAGGACCTTTTTTTGGTAGCTCCGATCTATTTTGTCAGTCAGGGTATCCTTGCATAGTTAACAGTTGTTGACTGGAATTCAGTACTGTTTTCTTTATCAGCCTAAGTGGGTTTTCTTAAGTATTTAACTACGTAAAAACCTTAGGTAACACCTTTTTTTTAAAGTTAACAGTAGAGCTAATTTCTTCAAGAAGCTGTTTTTACTGGCATTTTTTGTCCCCCCATGTGTTCTTTGTTCTTCACTTCCCAAGTCCTTCTGTGGTTTAGAAAGAAATAAAACACAAATATTCCAACACCATTGCTTACCTTTAAAAATCATAATTTTTAACCAGGTTTTCACAGATAGTCTTCAACACCTGCTGGAATATTTACTCATCAGAAAATGGATTGTGTGAATATCTGATTTAATGAAAACATATGTTATAACTGTAAGTCCCTGTGGCCTGCCAACCATGACTTTATCCAGATCTTGCTCATGTGTCTGCATTTTTTGTCAAATTCTTTGATAATAGTGTTCCTTCACTCAAAAAGTTATGAAGACCCCCCAAAACTGCTTTAAGTGGTGGCCATCTGAAACCAGACCATGAGCTGATGAATATTTTAAAACCTGAAACCTACCAAGCCTGTGACTTGCCACAAAAATATGCCTTAAGTCTTTTCTCTCTGCTTGCTGTCCTGGGAAGAGGTGCTGGGGAAGATGTCCTCTGAAGATTCATATAAGAAAAGACATTCTGTCTATCTGTATCATAGTGAGAGCAATATATCTGTTCATAGCAACTCCAGTCTTTAAGAGTTTCTGCTCTTCAAGGTGGGTTTGAGAAGCTCACGAGAATAAGTATTACAACAGAAATACATGGTTGTTCAGTTGTATTTGGCCTGAGCAGTGAAGTGAATCAGTCCTGCTGTTGTTTACAGATAAATAATTAGAAAATATTTATATGTAGTATAGGAATCTTTTAATGTAAAGTTTTGTCTTAGGTACATATCTAACGAATCTGTGTGGGTTTTTTATTATTATACAATCTGAATGCAGAGAACAGAATATTCACAGAATGGTTTGAGTTAGAAGGGACCTTAAAGATCATCTAGTTCTAACAGCCCTACCGTGGGCAGAGACACCTCTCACTAGACCAAGACTGCTCAAAAGTCCTGTCCAACCTGGCCTTGGACACCTCCAGGGATGAGGCATCCACAGCTTCCCTGGGTAACCTGTTCTGGTGTTTCACCACCCTCCCTGTAAAAAATGTCTTCCTTATGCCTGATCCAAATCTATCCTGCTCTAGTTTTAAACCATTGCCCTTTCTGTTATCGCTACACGCCCTTGTAAACGGTCCCTCACCAACTTTCTTGTAGGTCTCCTTCAGGTACTGGAGACCTTACGGTCTCCCCAGAGCCTTCTCTTCTCCACTCTGAACAACCCCAACTCTCTCCCTCTGTCTGCGCAGGAGAGCTGCTCTAGCCCTTTGATCATCTTTGTGGTGCACGTCCTGTTTTGTTGGAGGGTCCAGAGCTGGATGCAGTCCTCCAGGTGGAGTCTCACAAGAGCAAAGGGGGAGAAAGAATCACCTCCCTTGACCTGCTGGCCATGCTTCTTTTGATGCAGCCCAGGACAAGGTGGACTTTTTGTCATGCCAGCGCACATTGCCCGCTTGTGTTGAGCATCTCATCAACCAGCACTCTCAAGTCCTTCTCTGCAGGGCTAGCTTTGATTCCACTTGTTGCCCAGCCTATACGGGTGCTTGGGACTGCCCCAAGTATCATGCACACCTCCTCATCTTCTTTTTTTTGTGTTGTCAGTACAAATCCCCACTCATCAAGTTCTCACCTTTCAGGACATGAGCACTACCTGCCTTGTGTTCCTGCAGCTACTTCCTGTGTCTCTCTGCCTTTCCTTTGCCAGACTGCAAGGGATGTTTTTGTCAAGCTAAACTTGAAGGATGCATCAGCCCACTTCTGCCTACACATGTGCCTTTTGTTAGTTCTTGTGAGCATCAGCTCTGAAACAGAATCAGAAACCCATGGGCCTCCTGGGCACAGGGAGTGTCCCGGGGCCAGAACCTCAAGGCCCATCCTCCAAAGGGTGCTGGACAGGGCTGCGCTGGATGGAGGTGGAGTGTGCATCACGCCTATGTCACAGTGCCACCACCCTGCAATGCAGATGTCACAATGCCCTGGGCTAGGATAAAAGGCAGCATCCTCCTGTGTCCCTGCCAGAGTTGGCCCCGGGGGCAGCCTGAAGACATCCTAGGGGAAGTCCTCAAGAAGTCTGTGGATTTACTTGGAGGATCCAAGAGAAGATGACCGAGGAGGCTGGGTATGAGAAGAACAACCAACACCAGGATGTGCCCCAGGCTCTGAGACCTTTCCAGCAGGACAGCCATGGCCAGAGCAAGGGAATGCCTTCTGGGGGAGCACTGCAGAGCTCGGCCTCCTCATCCCCTGCAGAGCCAGGGGCAGTAGCCCTCGGAAATGGGAAGCAGAGATGCAGGTGCCAGGGGTCCCAGTGCTTTGGAGCACCTACTGGTGTCCTGCCAGGCATGGGAAGGATTCTTAACCCCAAGATTGATCAGGCCTGGAGCATTTGTAAGCCCCTGAGATGGCTCCAGGTTGGGGAGACGATATCTTGCGTTTGTGCATCTCCAGGGAGGCGTGACCAGCCTGTGGGACGAGGAGGAGGGTCTTGCTCAACTGCTCAGGGAGAAGGGGTCAAGAAGGAATTTTCCCCCGGGGCAGATTGGCACTGGTCCCCGGAGGTTTTTTGCCTTCCTCTGCAGCACTGAGCAGGACCCCTTGTCAGGGCTCCTCTGCTCTCTTTGGGCTTGGTTACTGCCTGCTGCTTGTGCACCACGGAGATGGCCTCTCGTGCCCTGCAGCTGGGGGGAGGAAAGCTTTTTTTCCCCCACGGTTTTTTAACAAGTGTCCATGGGGTTTTTTTTCCTTCCTCTGCAGCACTGAGCACGGCCCCTTGCCAGGGCTTCTTTGGGCCATGTTGACCCAGTGGCCGCTGCTCATGCTCCACAAAGGTGGTCCTCCTGCCCTGTATCCAGGGGGAGGAGCTTTTTAGAGTCCCAAGGAGGGCCTATTAGATGCATAAAACAGTGGGAAATTAGAAAGATCAATATTGCTGACAAACACCCAGTGCCCAGGTGCACCTGGCAATCCTAAAGAAGCTCTATCTGTTGCATATGAACAAACCATACCATTCGTCCATCTGACTATTTTTTGCATGATGCCAACTGGGCCTAATCCAGTGTTGGACCGATAGTGCATACAACTGCTCATATTAAGCCACCAGCACACCCAAGCCCTTCTCTGAGGGGGCTGTCCTTGATCCACTCATCACCCAGCCTGTATTGGTGCTTGGGACGGCCACATGATATGGTCAGTCCATTAAAAATCAAAGCTAACAACTAAATCATAATATCAAATTCATAGTGATTCCCCATCTATAACTAATTTCTCATCAGCACGTTTGTGGATTATGCAACTAATTTTTTTTGAGGGATATTACACGCACAATTTGTATGAGGAACCGAAGGTTAATGCCCTTTCCTAGAAGGTTGAAGAGTTACTACTTCAGATACAGACTTAAATTCATTGAGCAATTCCTGAAAATGATAAGAATTGGCAACTGATTTCTGAACAGCTTCTGAAACTTCCACAGCACTTTAAAGATGTTTAAAATTTGCAAGGAGTAAGCATTTTACTATATTTAAAAATGAGGAATGTGAGCAATTCAGTAAATATTAAGTCAGGTTAAAAATTTAGATTCATAAATTCTCACCTAAACTGTGCTTTGATGTTACTAGGGCTTGCAGTTCTAGTCTGAATTTCTTTCTCTTGGTTTTCTAACAGAATCCTCTCAGCTAGTAAGAATTAAGTAGCAGTGATGTGATTGTATTTGTTAGTTTCCATTGCCTCCACCATTGTATCTCATACTTTCTTTCAGTGTTTTCAAGGGCCTTTGTTACGGCCCTTACATGGGCAAATAATACTTTTCACTTCTAAGGCTCTTTTCATTTAGAGTTCTCAAAATACTTTACAGTCTAGAAAAAATTTCTCTAGATTTTATGTTGACTAGTGCTGCTTCTGGAAATTTTGTTTTAAAGCATAGAGCACGTTGGGTCTTCATCCTTGCAAACTAAGAATTGTAGCATAAGTCCTGTGCAATAGACCTTCTGCAAAAAGTTAGTTATAGGAATAATGTATATTATTTTTCTTTATGGACTAGAACCAGCTGGTGTACTATCAGAGTGCCATACTATTTATGTACAGAAGTAGAAATTCCCTGAAGTCTATGGGGTATAGCTGTTAGCTCTTTTTAATGGAGTTCTGTTGTAACTATGACTATCAGGAAGAGTGTTTGCAAAATCGGCTTGTGAAAGTGCTGTGCTTAGGCTTCAAAACTTGAGCTGAAACTCTTCCAATTGTTGTTTCATCAGCGTGTGCCCCTTCATACTCACTGTGGACCTTTCAAACCACTGCATCTGAATTATTTTCTGTCTAGCAGCAACTGCCCCAGAGAGGAAAGGGATTCCATATCTTGCACATGAAGATTAAAAAGCTGGCTCCAGCTAGAAGGCGTAGGCTTTTCTGACCCAACCTCCAGCACAGCAGAACAAAGCACAAATACAAAGACATTTTGACATCTGAGTGCTCGTAGCTTCTGTATTAAATCAAAGATGGGTGGTATTCTCACAGCCAAAGCAGAAGTAGCAGGATTGGGAGAGTATTTCTTCACAAACCTGATGTTTGCAAAAATAGCAAATTAGATCCAGCTCGTTTCCTCCTTAAACCTAGAGATTTGAACAAAATTCTTGCTAATTAAATACAGTAAAACAGCAGGACTACTTCAGTTTATGAAGATTGTGGGATTTGTTTCTTTTATCAGTAGAGGATGGTGCAAATGAGCATAACAAGAGCATGAATATGATGTTAAGTTGTGTGGTTTAGACAGATTAATTGTGAGTGAGAATTTGAAGAAAAAAATCTTACACTGTAATGTCTTACAATACAGGGCTTTTTCCGACAAGAAAAAAGATTTTTGGAATGATAGAAGTATATGTCAGCAATCACTGTTTTTTAATTGAATTTATGATGATTTTTGTTCTCTACCACAACAGAAGTACCAAATTATTCAATAAAACACAAGTACATGTTCAGTTAACTGTATATGGAAAAAAAGCAGTCAAAGACATGATAGAATTCAGTGCTGGTTTACAATAGAGTAAAAAGTGCAATTCTTCCAGTTCCTGAAGGTAGCTGAATTTCTGAATGTGATGAAAAACTTAACAAAAATATTTTAAAAATACATAGTATTTAATTAAATGTTTTAAAGGGATCTGAGAAAAATATAGGCTTCAAAGAAATTGTAATTTAAATAAATTCTGCTAAGGAAATCTAAAGGTATTAGTTTGTAAGTGGAAATGGAGAGGAAGCGTCCTGTGAGGGTTGGAAAGGGTTCAGTCTCTGGAACAGAGCAGAATTTGACCAAGAAACTCAAATGTAGATTCAGTTGTGTTGATATGTGCGTGAAAACAGTAGTTAATCTTCTGGTACTAAATTCAAACTAATGAATATTTATTCTTTTAAAGTCAGTGATGTGAGCTGGATGAGATGATGACATTTTTCATGATTTCTCTCTTTCTGACTAGCTATGCTCTTGCAAGCTAATTTAAGGGGTGCAAGTATTTTTTATTTGAGGTGTAGCTTGCATGTCCAAAAATGCAACATTTTCTACCTCCTTTTTTTCTACCATTTTTTTTTTTCATGTCACTTGAAAAAGTCACTAAAGGGAATGTTTTTCAGCCAGGAGGTGTGTGGCAAACAGCTTTCTCAAACAGTATTCAGTCCCATAATATTGATAGCGATATACTTTATTGCTAGGTGTGTTGTAGTGGCTCCTCCTTTCTATAGAATAATCACATTAAGCTTTCCGGTAAAGATGAGAGCACTTTGTCACTATCTAATGTTATATAAACTGAAGGAGACATAAACTGATAACTCGATATATCAGATTTTATAGTTCACCTCAGAGATAATGCAGTGTTATTTGTCACTGTATCTTTACTTTTTACTGGAAAATTTTAGAAAATTAAAATTCTAAGCAAGTGGAGTGTCTGGGAAACTATATTTTGAAATTTAAAATTTAAAATGTTATTATTTCACATATTTACTTATAATACAAATATAAGAATATATTAACATATAAACAGAAGGGCTGAAAACAAAAGCATGCTATCCTGACAAAACAATCCACTGCAAAGGCAGCTGCTTCCTTAGCTGTTCTTGCTACTTCTACGACAACTTAACTTTACAGTGGTTCTAGCTGTCATAAATTGAAAATAGTTTTGCATTATTATCATTGTGGATATTGTTATCAAATAATATTTAATATTATTGTTATTATTTAATAACAATAATGGTAATAAATCATCTTTACTGTGTAAAGAAATACTAAAACCTAAGAAGTGAAGGATTTTTGCATGAGATAGATGGAAATCTGACCTTGCTTACAGTTCTCTAGTTACTGACAGGTTGCTACCTTGACAAAGAATCATATTAATAAATGTCTTCAACTAGGAAACTCAGTTTGAGACAGCACAATGAAAGAACCTGTAGGAAGGCAGGGATATGAGCCAGGATTATCATTCAGAATTCAGAAAAGGAAAGAGAGGCCTAAAATGACCTGACATAGCTCTCAAAGGGAAGCTGTATCACTCAAGGGCTGGTGTACCAGCGTCCGTGCCACACGGTCTTTTGCGCTCCACCTGCCTGGCATTCAGACAGGGCTTTTCACAGAACCAGTCAGAGCATGACAAACGTTCATTAGGTGTAGGCAGCTAAATGGATTTGATGCCTCGTGGACTATTTCTATTCTTGTGCTTCAACTAAGTCATTCTGCGTTCAGATGAACATCTGTGTAGACTGCTGTCATTCAGGATTTTAAAGGACATACCTTTTTTTGACGGTTTGTTTCGGTAGCAATGGACCACGGTTTTTTGGGGGGCCTATTTTCTGCCGCCTAAGGCTAGGAAGCTCAGTTTTCCAACAAGATTGTTTACTGAAAAGAAAAGGCTACATGATCTTGGTGACAACTTGAAGACCGTTGTCTCAATAACTAGTGATAGGACTCTATTACAGACAGGGCAATGCTAGCAAGAAACAGCTCTCTTTTTTTAGCTGTGATAGCAAGCTTGTAAAACAAGTATGGCACTGGAGAGGAATAAAATGTATTAAAAGAATTATAACGTCTAGTCTTTTGTACTATGCTCTATCTCATGTTAGAAATTGTTTTTGAGAGTGCAAGAAATGTGATCTGTGATTTACATTAAATGACTTTTAATGAGTTCTAGTCCTAATTTTGCCATCAAGACACATGACTTACTCCCTCCGAGCTGTTCTTTGCTCTTTAAAGTGAAGCTAAAAGCTTCGTATGAAAGACCTGAAATAGACATTTGTTTAGTAAACATGTATGAAATATCAGAGATTATTCTGGAAAATGATAAGTCATTTTATTGCTCTTGCTGGACCTGCAAAGCAAACAATAGTTTCAGATGCTGTGAAAAGTTAAAAGATATTTAAAGATTTCTGTTAACTAATTCAAGGTCATAAAAAATATTGACTAAATATGCATGGTTTTAATTTTTGCCTAAATGAAATCCTAATATCCAATAAAAATTTGGACATTTTGGTGTCTATTTTATTATTAATTGTTTATTCCTAATCAGTCTAAGCTGATTAGAAGCATAGCATCCTTAGCCAAAGAAGATAGTGTTCTATGAAGTGCTTTTCATGATAGTGGAGTCAAGAATTAAGGCTATCATTTTATGCATTTCAGAGGACTGATTACTTCAGGAACTTGGGGAGAGATTTGTTTGACCCAGGACTTCCCTGGCTTTCAATGTTTCTTTGCTTAAGAAAAATGTTGATGGAGTGCTTGTAGTCTCTTATACAGTTTCTGAGAATTTGCAGCCAAGATTAGTGGTATTGGCCTTCGTATAGAAAGAACAAGATGATTGTCATAATTATTGATGTCTCTCTTTAGTTACATGAATCTTTCTAATTCTTGTAGTGTTGTTGCCTTTCTCAACTCCTTTCTTCTCATTTTGTCTTGAAGTCACTTTAGTCTGATGACCATACTGCCTACTGTGACTTCAACATTATTTTAAATTTATTTCTCTCTTCTGAAACATTGCTTATGGTGCTACCTGAGACTATCTTTAATCTGTCATGACCAGTGGCCATACAGCTTCAGGGATGAGCAAAACAGTGATGTCAAAACAGAAACGCAACTGTGTTAGCCCAGCTACTTGTTTAAAAAACACCAAAACACCCAACAACTGAATTCCCTATCGGAGAGAAAAAAATAACGATGTGTGTAAATAGCATGTATCTTCCATGTATACTAATGAGAGTTTTCTAAAATTCTGTTGGAATTGCTAAATTGTTGTGTGCATCATATGGAGTACAAGTGATTTATGTCGATGTGCAACCCATGGTAAACCCCATCTCCTTTCACCATAGTCTTGCCCTCTTTAATTTAGCCTAAATGTCGCTTTAGTCTGGTCTAAATGATTTTACTGCCTTTAGCAGTAGGGTATTGCTGCTTGTGTTGTAATACTGTTGCTTGTGCATACTACTATAGCATGACAAAGACTCATGAATTAATTTGTCCACCACATCAGTATCATCATACCTACTAAGTGTGTTTAAGTTCAAGCTCTATAGTAGCATTAACAACACTACAGGAAAAGGAAGGTTATTACAATCTGAATATAGGCAGCAGCATAATAGCGTTCAGCAAAACAGAATAACTACCTGAAATCTGATTTTAACACTATTTCAAATTTGTTAAAGAGATCTTTAAGCCTGAGATCCTGAAATTAACCCTGAGACTTTTTAAAAAAAATTATATCCTCTCCCACAATCCTAAACTCCCTCCTAGGTAGGATTCTTTCCTTTAGATTTCTTTCTGAAGTTGTAGTATAAATTCAGGTCAGTTTTTAATGTTCTGTGAAAAATCAGGAAGTCTAAAAGCTCACACAGCTATATCGGAAAAATGATGTTTTGATTCCAGCAAGTGGAAGTTAAAAACAACCACAACTTGAGTAAAAAAATCGGATTTACAGTGCTGCTGTTTCAGATAGCCATATTACTGACTTAGAAACATTAATGCATGGGTTCATTGACATATTTTATATAATTTTCTTATTCTAATATCAGGTTAAAAAACCCAAACAAACAGAAAACATGCGTGCCTAGTTTGAATAAATAAGGAAGTTGTTTATTTCTTTGTTGTTGTTTTTTTCCTACAGCAACGTGGGCTTAATTTGTGTGTATAAATAAAATGACGCTTTGGGAAATTGTAAGCAATAAGTTCTGAAATTTGGTGAAAAATAGTATCACAATAATAATTTTGTCTTTAAGATATCTTTAAATAATCATGTTTGCCTTTTATCCATAGCTGAAATTTCTTTAGCATCTTATTTTTACAGGAAACTAAAATCCCATCAACTTCCAGTAATACTTAGGATATACAGTGCATTGGAAAATGGGACTGATCAAAAATGCCTTGATAGTTTTAAATATTTTTTTTTTCCTCCTGCTCTCCTGGGGATTGGATGAGGTTCGATTTAGTTTCTGCATATATAATCAATGATATTTTAGGATACATAAATAGGAGAGTAAAGCAAGCTTACTGGAGATGATTACTGGTCTTGGGTCACTGACCTGCAGTGTAATATTGAAGCAACTTTATTTTTAACCCTGAAAATAAGCTTGCTAAGATCAAGAATTTTACACTGCAGCTGCTTTTTCCTTTTTTTTTTTCTTTTTTCCTCCTCCTAGGTAAGTAAGCAGCAGTAGAATTGAAATGTTGCAAAGAAATTTACTTGAGCAAGTATTTTAGGATATACTGACATTCTTACCAGCTACCGAGGCTCAGATAGACAAGGTCTTCTTATGTTGTCGAATACCAGAAGATTACCTGGCTGCTGACGATCATTTTAGGTTATGGCAGGAGGAGATTAGCTCAAGTTTATAACAGCTCACATTTTGCATTTTTTCTCGGTTTTCAGAATGCCGTGGAAATTATATTTGTGAATCCCTGGAGACTCTCACATTAGTGTCAGTTTTCAGATTTTGCTAGATACACCTAAATGAGGACATAAAATGTAATGGAAAGAAATTGAAAAAAATATCTGTTTCTTGATTCTTTATTGCTGAAGAGTTAAGAAAGTGATTCCTCAGGCTATTACACAAATCTTAAACTGGGAATAAATGTTAGGATAAAACCATATTGCTTAAGATTCTTTTGCCTGTGCATCTCTTTCAAAAAGATCATCTCAGAAATATAACAGGCACACATTTTGACATTTTTTGGAAAGGTTATACCCTAGTAAGAATTTGGATAAAATGTTTATTTCAAGACTAATTTTAAAACAAAGCTAAGTATATTAAATTCATATGGTGCCAAAGAACCTCTCATCACTTCACTTAAAATTCAGTAACTCTTTATCCACCTCAGTATTAACAGCTGGTGAACAAAAAACGTTAGAAGAAAATACAAAAATTAGATATTAGAAAATAGATATTAGAAAATAGTAACATTGACACTCTGCAGAAATATGCTGAATTAAGCAAGTAACCTGCATAAAGTTATTTCTATTCTACATTACGTGTAAAAACCACATTAAAATGGAGCTTTTTAATGTCCTTGGAAAGTACTGTATAAATGGTACATATGTCAATGCACACTACAAAACGCGTGCCAGGTATTTTCCCTGGCATTCTCGTGGTAAGTCCTCATGGATGCCAGCATTGTAAAGAACTTAGATAGTGCTGCTGCCTCTAAATTGAAGTGGCAAAGAACTTTTCGGATGTTCAGTGTGAAGATTGACTCAAACTTAATTTTTTCCAATATTTAGAATAACTCAAAATGGAGACCATTTTTTTTTCATATTTTCCTAGTCTTTATGATGAGCTGTATGTGGTAATGCCTGCTTCTGAACTTTTGAAACTTTAATTTCAGCCACTGATGCCATGGTTTCGATTCTTTCTTAGAAATTTTAATATATGTATGAAACTATAGAAGGAGAGAGCTTTTATCATTCTTAAAATTATAACGGAAATTTACATTGAACTCAAGGTATGTTGGAGAAGCCAGAGGGAAGAAAAGAGGTTTTTCTAATTTCAGTGGTCTTTCATCAGATGCCAGATGTCCAGAATGTTGAAGTGTGAGGACTTCTCCAGTATCTGTGCAAACCCACAACAGATAAAGGAAATCTTTTATTATACAGCAATCTCTTAAAAACACCAGAAACTTCCTGAAATGGAGGCAAAAGGTGCCAATGAGATAATTACATTTTTATATATCTTTTCAGTGTCACTTGACAGAACCAAATTTCTCATACACAATTTAAATAGTTCCCAAGAAAATTGTTTTGAGGAATGGCCATGTTGTACTTTTACAAAGATAAAGCATCTCATGTGTAGGTGAAGTCAAGTGAGGAGGATCCTGGGTGCCCAAGCTCTAGAGCAGGCTAGAACCTCTCTCCTGTCTTTTCTTCTCCTTGTTCTCCCTTTCAGTCAAAACTTCTTTTATCCCACTTGGAGGAGTGGAATCATCTTGTAATCAACCTTTTTCCCTCAGCCTCCCCAATATAGTCTTGTAATAATGATCATAATTTAGTTCATGTATGTATACATGTCTTTCATTTTGTAGTATCTCTTGTAGCATATCCAGCTGTGTAGTAAGTGATTGTTTCTGGTACTCCATTACTGAGAAGTTAGACTAATATTTGACAACTGTAGCTTGGAAATGTGTCTGAACTTGCTGGTTTGTATTATAGCTTGAAGGTGATTTATTGTGTTTGATTTTTGAAAGGTGCTCGAAGCAGTGGTTTGATAAGTAATTGCTCTTAGCAGGATACTTAACAGAAGACACTTTTAAGTTCTATTAAATAACGCTATTGCGATTCCAGTTTAAAATGCTGACTTTATTTCTAAACTATGTGCATGCCCTTCAGAGCCTGTTTTAGTTGGAGAATATGTCAAGTATTAAACCTTCCTCAGCAGACAGGTCTCCATTAGTTACAAGTTTCTAGCTGTAAAAAACGTAATTGACCAGTTCAATCCTTACAGTATTTTGAAATGTGAAACTTGTCTGTTCTTCTAAAATTCAAGTGTTACTTTATATGTTAAAAAAATACTGGTAGAATTATTAACATTGTTAGTATTATCTAACTTCTTCATTTTACAGTTACGCCAGTCTGATTAGACTGTTGTGCTAGTATGTATTTCCATCTGTGTAAACTTGTTTTAATACTCACATAGCATAACATGGTGACAGTAACTATAGTTTGGATTCCATTATACATAGATTTCCATTTACTCATGACTGAAATATTTACAAGCTCAGGTGATTTATTTATTATTATTTAGTTACATTTTCTCCAAAGGTGAGCTTTTTAAAAAAAATTTTTGTTCTGTAACAAGGAGTTGTAAAGAATTTGAGGTATAAAAAGCGAAGGAATGCAAGGTAGAGAATGGAAATCCTTTTTCCTAAGGGGAACACCTTTGGAAGTTCTGAAGTTAGTTGGCTTCAATTTACTACACATTGAAAATTGTCATTCAAGTTTTAGGTCTTTTGTGCTGGATTTTAAAAAAGCATTTCTATGAAATCTTTTGTCATGGAGGACAAATAGCATGTCTGTACTGTTTCATGAGCTTGCTAGAAATTTGTGCTCAATCATCTACTGTATGGCAGTTTGCACCCCTCTTTAGGGGTGGGGTAAACCAGCTAGATCTCCAAGGAGAGGAATTCAGGTAAGAGGAATGAGTTTGAATTTGAGCCTTATCTTGATGAGGTCAAGATATGAAACATGCTTGCCTTAAATCACATGGAACTGGCCACACAAGCCTGCTATTGGATTCAATAAAAAGAGTGAATGCAGGTTAATCTTTAGGACTATTTACATTTCTAAAACTGAGCTTTCAGTTAAAACTGTATTCAGGAGAAGACTGGAATTATTATTCTTATTTTAAAATTACATTTGTGTGAAAACCTCTCTTTGGATTCCCAAGCTCAATAGTAATCTGCAAACAGACAATAACCACTGTATTTTCATAAATTTCAACAAAGGATGGGTTTTGTAGCTGTCAGTTACGGAAATCTTGATTGCATTTTTCAGAAGCCCTTTAAATATATAAACCTTACAATAAGGGTGTTAGCTGTATATGGATACTAAACTATCTGGTAAAAATTATCCAAGAGATATTGTAAATTGAGCCAAGATGCTGCTTCCTACAACACTCCTTGTTACACACTAAATGTCTGTATTCCATCTAATCTAATGTGTTAAGCCAGGCATTCCTCTGACTTTTAGCCAAATATATAAAAAATGGAGTGTTGTAAAGTGAGCTTTTCTTATGAACAAGAAGAGCTTCAGAATCTGAGAGAGTGTAATTTATGTTTTTCGGTTGTTTTTTTTTGTTGACTTTTTTTTTAAAAAATAAGTACTTCCCTATCAAAAATATACAGGAGGATGCCCATGAGCCAGCAATGTGCCCTTGTGGCCAAGAAGGCCAATGGCATCCTGGGGTGTATTAGAAGGGGAGTAGCCAGTAGGTGGAGAGAGGTCCTCCTGCCCCTCTACTCTGCCCTGATGAGGCCACATCTGGAATATTGTGTCCAGTTCTGGGCCCCTCAGCTCAAGAGAGACAGGGAACTGCTGGAGAGAGTCCAGCACAGAGCCACAAAGATGGTGAAGGGAGGGGAACATCTCCCTTAGGAGGAAAGGCTGGAGGAGCTGGGTCTCTTTAGCTTGGAGGAGACTGAGGGGTGACCTCATTAATGTTTATAAATATATCAAGGGTGAGTGTCAGGAGGACAGAGCCAGGCTCTTCTCAGCAGCGTCCAATGACAGGACAAGGGGTGCAAGCTGGAGCACAGGAGGTTCCACAAAAGTATTGGGAAAAACTTTCTCACTGTGAGGGTGACAGAGCACTGGAACCAGGTGCCCAGGGAGGTTGTGGAGTCTCCTCTGGAGACTTTCAAAACCTGCCTGGGCACGTTTCTGTGTGACCTACTGTAGGTGATCCTGCTCTGGCAGGGGGGCTGGACTAGATGATCTTTCGAGGTCCCTTCCAACCCCTAACGTTCTCTGATTCTGTGCTAAGAGAACTTAGAACAAATCGGCATTTTTGTTTAAGCAAGTCTTTCATATAGCTTCACTGTCAGGATTCTGCTCATTTCGTTTCTGTGTAAACTATCACAGCTTATTTTTATTAACCTAGTTTTATAAAGACTTCTTGTTTTATTTTGAATAATGAGATTTCTCCTAATTATTTATCTGATGTTGCCATGATTGTGATGCAACTTTGTATAGTACTCACACACAGTTTTGAATACTTGCTCTGATTGCTTCAAGCCTGATAATTTTAAGCTCTATTTTCTAATAATCTGTTGGAGATAGTTTCAGCTAGGACTGTTGCCTTCAGGATCTTGCTGTCTTAGCTATTCAGAGAAGCTAAGAGTACTGAACAATGTACATCATCTTTAATATCAACTCTCTACTCATTGGTTCATTGTAAAACTGAGTCAAAAGTGGTTTTTTTTCTGTTTATTCTAGTAAGTCCTTTACATCTTCCTATTTAGCTAGATTGATGACTTCACCTTTCTCTCCAGCTCTGCAGCTTTTGCTCCTTATTTTCTTCTGTTTAGCTGAAACTGGTCAAGGTTGCAATGCACCAGGAAGGTGCGTTTTAAAATCTGAGTGAACATTACTGTTTTGATATTTTTATGTGTATTTTAGCTGATTTTTTTAATGTGTATTTTAGCTGTCTCTTTTGAACAACATTGATTGAGCTTGGATCTTGAAAACTAGTATCTTGGATCTTGAAAACTAGTAGGAACTTGTAGAGTTCAACTAGCAGAGTTGATTATAATTGTGTGAATAGTACTGCATAATTCATATACTTCTAGTGAAGTATAGATGCAAGGGCTACGATTCATTTGAATATGCTTACTAGTAACTAAAAGCTGTATTTATGCAGCTGAAGGCTGATATGGACCCTGATAATTATCTGCTACATATTCTTACTGCAGTGTCCATACCATATTTTTAATTCCACCTTTTATGGTGCTGTAGTTTTTTTCATTCTTTCAAGTAGCTAGTACACTTCTGGCTGATGGAGGCAGTTTTAAGTGCAAGATCTGACCTGACCGTTGTCACCTCAACATCAGTTACACTTCAGTCATTAGTATCGCGAACAACTGCCACAATAGTTTTTGCCATTGGACTTGGGGCCATTAAAATGACAGAACCGGTTGTTGGTAAGGAAGTGTTTTTAGTTAGATGTCTCCTAGGTTACTTTTTATGACTGTGTTCTGTTTGGACCTACTTGTGTGTTTCAGCTGAAGACTCCTCCTTTCCTGTGAGGAATCCAGATAAACCTGGTACTTCAGTATTTACCATTTCTTGTCATATTGGTAAATACGTAAGTCCTCCTGATTTGGAAAGTACAATATCCCGTGTGCTTTATAGCTGTGTTAAGAACGACAGAAATATCTCTGTAAAATTAGCTTTAGGTATAATGTGCTTGAGGGAAAG
>NW_009694950.1:32074-66467 GCF_000703405.1 Apaloderma vittatum
TTTAGTTGGATTTTAATCATTCATTCCTGGTCCTTAAAGCTTACCTACAGCGTTACTGCTGCAAGAGAACTCGTTTTTTTCCCACTTTCCTGCTGTTAGAGTTAAGGAAGTGCTTTTTCCCCTTTCTCTATCAGGTCATCTTCATCTACTGTGGTTGTGTTAGGCTTTGCTGTCTCAAAGGACAATTACTTCTTTTCTCTTTATTTCAAGGCCTTTATCCAACTCAGACTGGTAAATTAGTACAAAGTGCTTGCTCAGAACAAAACTGGAATGATTTGATTTTATTAAATGGGGTTTGCAAAGGCTACCGTAAAAGTGAGGGATGATTTTCTGTCGCTTCTTCTGGACCATGTTCAAGTTCATGTCTCTGAGAGAGCTTAAAAGGGCTACAAGCACTAATTGTTTTTCATTACTGCTTTGGGTCATTGCTCTAAAACCTCTGTGTTAAATAGTTAATCATAAATCTTAAGTCTACTTTTGATGGTCTTTTTGATATTTCCTAGTACTTTCACAGACCTCTGCAATTATCATTAAAATAATGATTACACTGGTGGAGATATGAACCAGGAATAAAACATAACTGATGGATGATCACAATGATTAATTTTACAATCTTGTTTTTTATTAAAACCATAGTGTTTCACGTAATGCTAGTAAATATTCTATTACCGACTGTAAATTGCCTTTTTTTTTTTTTTTTAAGTTTTGGAGTTGTTGGGTTTTTTTTGGTTTGTTGGTTCGGTTTGTTTTTTTTTTTACCTGTACCCCCAGGATTTCAGCAGTGGAACATCTGTTTTATTTTGAGAAAAATATGATAAGCATCTGTTTGCATGGAGGATGTGAATGAAACCAGACCACATTTGTTTGCAGTGTTATGGATTATCTGGTCTTACACTGTTTATGAATAAATCATGTAGGATGGATAGTGCTGGTAACCACCATAGTATGTTTTATACTTGGTTTGAAACATAAATTTATGTATTTGTGATTTTTCCTGTAGACGCTCCAAAAATTTATGTTTTAAATAAAGAAGCAGCCTGTTGCATTTGTAGACCAGTTTTTAAGCACATGGATACCAGAAATTCTTTTAAGTCAGGCCGTGCTTGCTGTTGTTAGTAAGTATAAGAATATAGCTTGACACTTTAAAACAAAGCAACAAAAATGTTACTGTGATCCAGAAAAAAAATCCTGTAATATTTTATTATTTGAGGAAGTGTGCTCTCATGTAACTGGATTGTGGCCTACTGTACATGTGGATAGAGTTTGCGCACGTAGCCTGGAAGATACATCTTGCAAACACCCATGCCTAGTTGTAGTACTTGCTGTCATGAATCCTTTATACAGATACTAAATTATTTGGTATTCGAGGGAGCAAGTGGATGGACAAACGTTTTTGTGTTCAAAACAATGGGGGAATGCCCAGGTTTGAACAGGCCGGCACTTTGTGCAAGTGTTTAAGTTTTGTCCACTTGTCCAACAGTATCTGTGTTTAAAGAGTTCAGGCTGCCTTTGGTCACAGTGGTCAAACTAACAGGATCTGTCGGTTCTGCAATATCAACAGATGTCTTCTACAGGACAGTTGGTGGGCTGACTTTATACTTAGTAGCCTAAGACATCATATAAATGCCCTGGTATTTTTGCTCTGTCTCTTCAGATATTCCATGGAGCCAGAGCTGCTGGGCTTAGTGCTTTCAGGATATCTTTACAAAAGCAACCCACTGAAGCCTTTAAATACCTTGTAAGAATATGTAAATCTCTTGGTGTATATGTAGGCTGAAGTCCAGCATGAATGAAGAAAGTAGATCAGGACTCTAGACCTAATATTAACTACTGGCTTTCTGAAATGTGGACATCAAGTTCAGTGCTTAACTGTTAGCTTCACCAGCTCCAAGGTGAATTAAGGTGACTGCTGCCTCTCAGGCATTGGTTAGTTGGTCTCTTCTTTGATGTGTTGCATGTGACTTTGTGTGGATGGCATAGTACATATTAAGATGTCAAATGTTAGCACAAATTTAGTGTGTGAGCGTGAATGCTGGAATGAGTTTGGGATTGACTGAAATCTCCTAACTGTATGCACACCCTTAATCTTGGCCACTGATTTATGTCTTCAGCTACTTGGCTAGAACTGGAGCTGAAACATATATTTCAGCAAGTGTGTCCATATTATGTATTAGTTAATTGAGTTCCTCTGTCCATCAGGAGTAATTTTTTATGGCAAGTTAAATCTTACATCTTTTCTCCTGTTTGGGGGTGCTTTGAATATCTTTCTTGTTTTGATTTTGGCTTGAGGGTGTTTTTCACTTCAGTTCGCAGTTCATCTCAGTCAATTCACGTTCGAAATGGACTGGGTAAAATCTAGTGCAATATTGCTCTTACATTATTAGTTGGATGCAGATTTCTTTATCCTGTCTTCCAGTGACATGAAAATACATTGCTCTTTTGTAGTCTGTTCCAGGTAGGCTAAAGTTAAAAAGCCAAGTGAAGTAACTTTACATGCATGTAAAGGAGATGAGAGGAGAGGGTTTTGAATGGGAGATTGGAAGGGGGAGATACTTGGTAACTTTGTGTCATGTTCCCTGTTAGGTTTGTTGATCAGTTAAATCAAAGAGGGCCCTCCTGCCCTGATGACTCCAGCTGTTAGAAGAAGTTGAATCCTTGCTGTAAAGGACCAGTGGAGAGTTCCTTTTATGGGAACACTTTTTGAGGTAAAGTAGCTGGGGTCAGTGTTCAGGGCAGCAAGATCTTTCCCTCTTCTACCATGGCTTCCTAGTAGCAGGAGGAAGGGGGCTAAGGTAGAATTTTACTGTGCTTTGTCAGTTCACAATTGATTTAAGGTTCCTAGAGGAACTTGTGCTAGAGAAACAATGGAGAAAATACTTCTGTTCTGACAGCGTCTGCAGGAGCAGAATAAAAGCTCTCCATGCTGCATATTTCCTGTGCAGCAGCTCAGAGGATCAAGCCAGCTATTTTGAGATTCTTTCTTAAAAGCTGCTGTTTAGATATAAACAAGTGCTTAAATTATATCATTTTAGATAATACACAATAATTACTATAAAGTGTAAGTCTTTAGAAAATATCAAATATCTCTGATTTAAAGTATGTTTTTTTGAAATGTTCCTATGCATTTGTTGTTTGGGAATAGGGTTAGGAGCAAATAAAGTAATCTAAGAAAACATTCCAGACTTTTTTTGTTTACTTGTGTGTACCACTTAATTTAGATGGGTATTTTAAAGTTTAGTATGATCTTAATACCGTGCTGCACTTACCATTTTGACAATGCTGTTGCTTTTTAGCTAAGATAACTACAGACTGGGGTGAGGTAGAGCCTATATCAGGATTGTAAAAAGAGTTCACTAATAGTGATCTTCAAAACATTTTAATCAGGCTCTTGAAAATTGTGGCTTTAAATTCCTGAGAGTTACAACCAGTGCACTTGGAGTTTCTTTTATTTGGTTATTGGGTCTTGAGCTTTTGATATCACAGTTCTAAAATTTTAATCCTAAAGCATTTCTAGTGAAAGCAAATAATTCCTTGTTACCACATAACTCAAGAAGTTGAGCTTTAATGAGGAGCACTAAAACGAACAGGAGTTGACAGTATCGGAACTAGTTCCTTCTCAAAGGAACTTTGATGGAACAAATTGCAGAAACTATGTTACACTGAGAAGAAAGATTATTGCCAGTGGTTGAATACCAGGTGGAATGGACTAATCATCAGTAAATCCCACTGTGCTAGAAAGGTTGAACCTCTTTTTTCTCTGCCATCTTTTTTTCAAAGGGAAAAAAGAATAGATGCGTGGGGTAATTACATTGCCAGTACTTTAACATAGGCCAAAAATCATGTCTTGGAACAGAAAACTTCCCAACACATGCATCTGCTCTTGGAAAAGTTACTTCATGAAAATCAAAGCTTTCAGTCAGCAGATCAAGTTTTTACTCATGATGCTTTGAAGTAGCAGAGGTGATGCTTTAAGCTCTTAAAGTGTAACTGCTAAAGTGATTATAGAGCAGTGTTAACATGATGAGAAAAAAAAAATCAGGCTTCACTCAGGCCAGTTTGGATGAATTGAGAATAAGGAAAATTCCAATGACAGTTTAATAATAAAAATTGTTATTGAAGTAGTAATCAGTGTTTTTACTTTAGCCATCTGTACTTTTTATATTATTCTTCTGTATTATAAATATAAAATATTTATAATATAACATTTTATAACACATGTTTTAAGATGTATATTTTTATAATACATAAAAGGAAAATAACTCTATTTAAAAGGGCCTTTTATTAATGAAATGACTTTTCAATGAAGTTCATATTACAGATGCAAATGCATGGTGAGATACAGTTTGAGACTGAGTAAAACAGAGCTGAGCTACTCTTTTCTGTTCTTATAATAGTTCTTGTCAGTAACGGTGGTTTGCATTTTCAAGAGCTTCTTTTGTTGTTATGCTCAGTGACACTTTACTCTTGGATCTGTTGCTGTAGCTGAGATGTTCAGCTGAAGTGGTTTGCTTAGTGCCTTGGGGATGATGGAATTTTGACACTATATTTTTATTCTTTTCAGAGTCTGTCTATCTTCTTGCCACTTCTATGGTAGTTTTGTGATGGGACCAGTTCACTTTTCCCTTTTGTGTAGGCATAACTCTCCTACCTGGTATGTACATACAGAGGGGGGAATGGAGTGATGACAAGGAGTTGTGTTTTATTACAGTGCTGCTTGGCCTAATTTTGTGTTCTAATTCTTCCTACCAGGAGACTCTGGCAAATGTGCTGGAGTAGAATGGTGCAGGCAGAAAGTCTCCAGACTGAGGCTGTGAGTGCTTGGAAGTGTTTTCACATGTTGGACAGAGAGTCTGACAGCTCATGTTTATGTCTGTGATGACTTAATTGCAAGCATAGAAGCCCTTATCCATGAAGTCAGTTAGCACCATATTAATCATAGACTTGCAAGTGTGGAGATGCTAAGTCCAGACAGAGATGGTTATGGTTGGGTTGGTAATATCATCGGTGACGGCACTCACCTACACCGTGAGGGAGGCCCCAGTGAGGGCTTTTAACTCGGAGAGGATACAGAGTCCAGTCATTCTTCCAACTCTCCAGCCTATTGTGCTGTACCTTGGAGCATCTGCATTAGGAGCTCAGAGGGTTTCCAGCTCAGGTCAAAGTACAGGGGTGTAAAGGAAATCCTGAGAGCTATGTGCTCTAGGTGACCTGGGAGATCACTGTCACAGTTTGGGGATATATTGTAAGAAAGGTGTGGGGGCAGGCTAGGTGGAGTTAGGCAATACAGTTTTCATAGTGGGGACGTACGTGGAAAATGAGGAGTGCAGGACTGTAGGAGTGGGCATGATTTGCTGGTAATTACAGAACTGGAGAGGGGAGAGCATTATTTGTTTAGGACACACCAGGACAACACAGGTGGGTTGGGATCCTATTTTGAGTGGTACACAGTAAGATGCTGAGAAATGAAAGTGGAAGCCTATCACTTCCAGAATATGCCTGGCCAAGAACCAGCTGTCATTGCTCCAGCCGTACTGCCAGTGGCGCCAGGATGAGTCTTGGGAGCTGTCTTCACTACAACTTCACCTGCTTTCTAAGCCAGACTTGCATATCTTATTCGTAACCTAACGTTCTCATCTCTTTCTGGACAGTTACATGTTTCTCAGCCAGGCTTTGGCTGATTTTAGCAAGTCGTGTGTGGGTTCAGCCTTTTCTCCCCTTCTTCTGGCAAGCTAGTGCAATACCGTTTGCAGAAGATGAGTGAGTTTTATTTAGGCCCTGGGGGAAGATGGGCATTTTTTGTAAAAATACATGTCAGAATGGGGGAGAATTTTGCATGATCAACTCGCCTGCCTCCTCCTCCTTTTTTGTTTTTTTTCTTCTTTAAGATTATTGTCACTTCCGGAATAGATTGTTGTTCATGTCCAACACCTAGAGAATGTAAGGGACATATCTGAAACCTCAATGTCAGCAAAGGGTTATGAAAAAGAGAATATAGATTTTACTGAGTTCTAGTTTAAGGTTTGGACTGCTGAAATAATATGGTCAAAGCCATATTATCTAATATTCAGTACTGTATGTATTTCCAATAGGATCAGTCTTGAGACACCACTCTGTTTTTTACTGACACATAAACATTTAGATGAACATTAAGGAGCTTATTGATTATCTATACACAGAATGATTTATTGATGATTTTCTCAGATTTTGTAACATTCATTTGCTAATAGCTCCATTGATTTGTCTTCAACAAAGAAACCCCCAAATAGGAAAAAAAAACCCCACCAACATCAAACTGTCCAAATCCTGAGGAAACTGATGATGTTCTTTTTCCATAGCTGTGTGCAGAAACATGTTCATATCTGAAGGAACATTTAATCTCCTTTGAGACTGAATGCTTAAAGGAGACTAATCTCCTGTTTGGGAGATCCTGTTTGACAAAACCCTGTTTGGGTTTCGTTTTGGGTTTTTTGTTTGTTTTGTTTGGGGTGGGTTTATTTTGTGTGTAGGCAGGTTCAGTGGCCTGTACAGAACTCTGTTAATGCCTGTGGGATTTGAGTCAAGTTCTGCCACCCCTCTTTCTGTGTTAACTTGCAGCAGCTTATAGTATGTGTTTCCCCACTTCAAGGCAGCTGCCTTCATAAGTATGTGAAAGTTGCAGCTTCCCAACTGTGTTTCATCTTTACTTGAAGACTCCCTTTTAAAACATTTTCATTCTGCATTTAATCTTTAGAATATTGAATAAAGAACAGAAGTGGCTTGTTACCTAAATCAGCACAGCAATAGCCCATTGTTTGTTACAATGTCTTAGGATGTTTTATTTATTTAAATAACATATGTTAAATTTAGCATTTTTGAGGTTGCCTTTTTGTATTTACTTGGCAGATAAAGTAATAAAATCAGTTAAGCACACTTTGAATTTCCTTTTGTTGCTATCTCAAAACTTCATAAAAGAGACAGTGGAGCTGCAAGCTTCAAAACATTATAAAAATTTTGCATTCAAGGAATGCAACGAGTTCAAGGAGCTGTAGAATTGAGCACGTCCTTTGTAGTTCTCAGAACTAAGGCTAAATTGTGTGCTGAACTGGTTTTTGTCCTTTAAGGGTAGCACACTGGAGAAGAGAGTGTCCACTGACTGTTAAGTTCCTGCAAGTCAATATTTTGTTCCTAATATCAGGAAGAGCATATAAGTTTTAATATTGGGACTCAAATGGTGGTAAAAAGCTCGTTAATGTCTCTTGCAGAGTGTACTGACTTCTTATATTGCGTTATGTGAGCAGGAGTAGTGTGGAACTTAACTAAGTGGAGCATTTTGCCTTTAGTACTGTATCACTTTGTCCTGCAATACAAAACCTAATTAGTGCATCCAAAGAAGCGTTAAATAGATTTCATGCTGTTTAATAAAGGCATTACGTGTTTTTGTCTATTGTAAAACATTAGAGGGAACGTTCATAGTGCATGTTTCAGCTGCCTCTTTTCACAATTAAGGTGCAGTTTTACATTGTATCTGCCTCAGGAAGGCTCAGTAACTTTTTTTACTCATCAAATCTTTCCTCTCATTGTTATGCTCTATTTGTTTTGGTGTTACTGAATAATGGTATTGAAATAGACTCTTAATGAACATCTTTGCTAGTAATCTCAAACTAGGGGGACAGCTCTTAGCACTAGAGTATATCAGGCTGTTTTGGCTTGAGGTTCAGCAATTCTTTTTTGGTGTTGATCTTTAACTAGTAACTGAGAAGGAAGAGTTTACTTTGTGACATCTGTAGCCTGAACCTTTACTTTCTTGTGAGTTCTCATTAAAATGTGATTTTTTTTCCCAAGGGTCACCATTACTGTCAGGTTTACACAACCTTAATGGTGACGTTTTGTTTCTGATTTCATCCCTTAGCTGGCCTTGTCTGGCCTAAAGTGTCTGAAGTGCAGACCTTCTAGACTAGACATGCTGAAGTTCAAAAGGAAAAAAATGCCACCTTAGGGAAGGGTAGAAAGGCTTGTTGAATTCTGCCAAACCTTGTCTTGTACATGAACCTATAAAACTATGTGAGCAAGTCATGAAGGAATATCTTGTTCCATCGAGCTGATCTGTTGCCTGCCTCTTGGCAAGGTCTCCATATGATTTTTTTCTGGTCTTGTGGGCTTCTTCTTGACTTGAAATCAGTTTCTTCGGATGTTTAAGTGCTCTGTTGTTGTGTTTTTATTAGGAGATTTATATGAAATGTTATATGTTACTCATCTAAAATATTTTGCAAAACATTTCTAAGACTTTGAAAACTGTACTGAATTAGTCTTCATAACCTATATTTTATCTAGCTTCAGGGCAGTGTGAATTGATGTTAAGAGCATCAGTGATGGAGCTGTGAACTGACTCTAGGGCTTTGGTTTCCCCTAGCCCACTGCAGACATTTGATCAAGATTTAGTGATACTTGAACATAACTATCATAGCATAACTACTTCTGCTTAGAGTATTTTGAGAATGAGTACTTGCCAGCTCAATACTTATCTGGAAAGTGGCAAAAGCTGTACCATAGCATTTCAAGATCAAAATGGTGCAGGAACTCTTCCATCATTATGCTCTCAGCTGTTGATGCAATACATAAATTCATTCAAGCAGCAGTTTTCTGCATCTTGTTCAACAACTTTAGATGAAAGTTGTTTCAGGAATACTGAACAGCTAGCTGCTCCCAGAAACACTGAAAACATAATAAAGGACAACATAAGAAAACACTTAATCAAGTCCAGAGACAACCTGTGTCCTTATGTTGTTACTTTGCCTGAGCCTACAAAACCACACAAGTAGGAGTGTGATCTGAAGGTCACAGAGTGCAGTGAATTTTCCAAATGTTATATAATTAAAGAAACACCTGTGCCCCAGCCAAATAACTTCATGCTGATCTGCTGTGAAAATGTTATGCTTAATAACCCTAAAAATGTCCAATTTCTTATGCCCAGTGGAGGTTGCAAACAGAGCGCCGGTATATAAAACATAGGAGACGTTAGTGGAAGATGTCTTGAAGAGTCTCTTAAGATTGATTTACTAGTGTCCCAATGTGTGTTTCTTTGTTTCTGCAATTTTGTTTAGCACACTTCAGATAGGATTTAAGAGTGCCGATGATTTGTGAGGACTTAAATTCAATTCCTGAACTCTTGATGTTCTTAAGCCAACAGAGATTTTAAAGATTGCAGGTCACATATCCTTTCCTAAAGAGAAAACAAAAAATCCGTTGATGTTGGTCATGATATCAGTGTCCTCATTTAGCACTGAAGAGAGTGCTGCTGTTGGTAAGACACCTGAATGTTATAGGCTTTTGTCAGGAGAAAAGAAAATGATGCCAAATTTTAGGGTTTCTTGGGAGGATGTAAACTCTTCCATACTGGAGGAAGGAGGGATGACATTGACACTTTGAACCTATGAAGAATCTGTAGAAAGTTGGAGTTGCATTAGTGAAATAATTCAAATGGGAGTGGAATACATTGAAAAGTTGTGAAAAACAAGATAAACCAAAAGGTGTAACTGGTAAGCTGGATGGATATTTTTCTGTCTCCAAATTTTACACGTGTTTCTTTGACATCTTCCCCACTGAGTGCCAAACTACTGACTCCAAGCACATGAGGGCATAGTAAGAAAAGGTGTGGTGATAGTTCTTTATTCATAGTCATTTCATCTCAAGGTGTACACACACGTGCATGTTACAGGCGTAGAGACCTACTTTGCTATTACTGACCACGTTCCACATTTTAAAGCAGATTTCCAAGGTTAAGTTGGCAAAGGATAGTTCGGAGTTCACAACTGAGAAGTTTTGCCCATGACTGACAGCAGCACTAGTCGGAAGAGAAATGCAGCTCTACCCAAGTCTAGAGCATATCCTTTCTGTTGTTAAATTCAGAAAACACTGTTAGCTATCTGCATAATTGTAAATGGGTAGGTACTTCATGGGAAGTCACTAAGTGACTGATCTGTGCTAATTAAATGTTTTCATTTAGTCTGTGAATGCTCTTGACAGTAACTGAAAACCACAGTGATTTAATACTTGCTAACTGGAAATTATTAGGTAAGTAAAGGCCATAAGCCAGTGAGTAATAATGGTTTCCAGGTATTCTTATATACGAACCTTCATGTCACCTGCTTAAGAAAAAAAATGGTAAATCATCTTAAGTTTGAAGAGTCAGAGGTTCAAATAGCTACAAAGACAGTTTTACAGTTATTACTAGTTCCTAAAATGTATGGTATGGAGTAAAGGACCATTGGAAGATAAATGCTGTCGGTGGTATTGAACTGGGAAAACAAACAGAGACAAACAAACAAAAAGGCAGGCTTTTTCCCAGATCCTGAGCAATAAAGGTGCCTTTTAGTTTCACTGGTATTCTGTGTAGAAGTAGTCACCTGTCTTTATAGATCACAGATAGAATGAGGACCTGTAGAACAGCCATTTACCAAAATTGTGTTGAACTGCATAGATGAAGGCAGCATCTTTGCTTGCACCAGGAAACATGTACATGTACACACTGCACTCTGCAAAGTGTGGATGATTTATCTGTGAATTATTCATGGAATTGGTAATTACAGAGGTGGCCTACTGCCACACAGAAATTTCTAGTGAGTCCTCTTGAGTAACACCTGAGAGAAACATGCCGAGATATACGTTACTGAAGCTACAAAGGTGAGAACAACAGTGGTAAGGTCTGAGGATGCTGTTAGCCAAAGAAGGATAAAGTTGGGTATCTAACAGAAAGCAAGAGCTGCATTATATTTTTTTACTCTCGCTATATTTTTGATTTTATGCATTATAGGAATTTCAACATCAGTGTGAATATTCCTGCTTTATCTTTGTAATCGTACAGATTGTATTTGCAACTTATCTGTTGATTTACAATTCCTGCTTTTTAATGTTGAAGCTCTTTGTCCTATCTCTTTCACTGTCTTCCTTATTTGAGTACAGAAATGTATGACCCTTCAACTCTCTACCGCTGTCATAATGTCCTTTTTTTTTTTTCCTGGCAGTGTGCTTCAATATACATACCAAAGCTGTGGGGTCATCAGGGATATCCATAACATGAATGTGTTACATCAATTTAGTATACACTTCATATGGCTTCCTCCTGTGGCCTTATCCTGAAATTCTAGCCTGCTTTTCCTAATCAAGACAGGGGATTTTTGTCCAAACTAGAGGATAGTTTTAAATCAGTTTGGTATTTTCTTTTTATATTCCCTCCTCTGACAGTTGATAGGCAACTATGTATTGCCTGGCATTGGGGTAATGCCACATCTGTTTCCTTCAATTCCTTCAAAAAACCCAAATGGAGTTTGGATATTTAGTCACTATTGTGTCTATCCTTGGTCTATCTGAAAACTCTTCTAACCAATGACTTCTTAGGTGATAGAGAAAAAAAAATTACTCAGAGATTCTGCTCACAATTTCCTACAGAAGTTAGTTATTTTTTCCTCTCCAAGAAGGGTTTTTTACTACCTTATCCCTCAGGCTTATCAGTCTATGTAGACATCAGTCATGGGGAAATGTCTTCCTTCCGCAGGAGTGAATAACACCACCACGCTGATCTGAGCTCTTTTCAATGCTGCATGATGAAATCTGACAAAGTAAGTTGGATCAGATGTGCACAGGCATGTTTGTCTTCAAGCTATATTACTGGTTATATATGTGCCATTGAAATTAATTCATTAAAAATAAGTCTATACTTTGCCTTAGATCCTCACTGAATCAGGCCCTAAGAGGTGAAGCATCAACATTTCTAAGCAGGTGATTACAGTTTATGCTCATTTCAAAGGACTGTTTCATATTAGTTCAAGACATTATTAATAAATTATTTTACACCAGGGAAATAAATTCTTGCACAGTCATGGTGCTTTGGAAATTATATTTGTTTTACCTAGATTTATTTGCAGACCAAAATGTGAAATCTCCTATTTTGGTGTACTTTAGATGCTAAATATTTTTTTTATTAACTAAGTGAAGCTTTGGCTTTGACTTCTTTAACTGGATTACAATGCTAAATTAACAAGGTGATATTTAGAGAAGGCAATCTAGATGAATGCAAATGGATTTTTCTTGGAATTTTCTTTCGTGGAAGATACCACTATTCTAGAAAATGTTCTCAGGTGGACTAAATACAAATCTTAAGGTATTTAATTCCTTTCTAAATCAAAGGGGTTTTGTCCCATACAGCCGTAAGAAGTTGTTAATAGAGAATATGCTAATAAATAGTATTCAGGAACAGGGAATATATTTCTTAGTTTTGTAAGGTAAATAAAATGGTTTATGTACTCCAAATACTTTGCTCCAGCAAAAACTTAGAGCAGATGTTAACACCTCCTAATTTTCACTCTCCCTCCTCTTTTTTGTTTTTTCCCCTTTAGACACCTAAACAAGCAGGCTTGTTCTCAAATATGAGATACTCAGCAACTCCAAGTCAGTTTGGATAGGTCATTGAAAGTTGCTGGACACCGAAACAAGGATTTAGTGGCTTACTTTTAAGCACTCAGTTTTGCACTGCTGCTTGTCAGAGAACAAAAAAGAATAGAAATATTTGTAAATGACTATTGGGTCAAAACCAAGCAGACTTTGAGTACATCAGGGATGATAGAAAGATGAACACTTAAGCAAAATGAATATGGTGACTAGTTTTAGTGTTTGAGAGCCCTTAGGTCAAAGCAGTGTCTGCACAAACGTTGTTTCTGCTGAGTTTGGAATCGGAAGCGCATCTTTATGTGATAACTGTGAATGTTGGCTTTTTAATGGAGATTGCTGCAATCTGCTCCACCAGCCCTATTTAATAAAAACCAGTATAACCCTAATACCAGTTCTTCTATACCTGTTAAAGGGGTTATTCTGGGTTTTGCATGGCAAATTCATGTATTTGACTTGCATTCTGTGATGTTATGAAGTGGATCTTGGATCCTGAGGTCCTGAAAATTTAATTCAGAGTGGATTTCTTAGAATATGTACTTGCTGTTTGGAGGACAGATGATTTATGGCACCTGGAGATTTTGGTCTGTTGTAACATTCATGGGGGAAGTAAAGGGCACTGGTAACAGCAACAGAAGGAAGAAAAGTACTGTGGAGGGAAATATCAGAAGAAGACAAATTTTCAAGTTCTGAGGCTGAGGTCTTTTTATTTCAGTGACAGATACTAGTAGGTATGTTTTCAAAATGATGCCAAAGTGCCTGTTTAAACAAGTAGTTACTAAAGAAAGACGGATAATCAAACATCGGTGTGGCTTCACTCTTTAGACTTGAGATACTGTTTGCTGATGCCTGAACCCAAAATTTAGATTCTACCGTGTTTTTGAACCAAACACAGAAAATGTGGTTTGCCCTGCAAAAAAAACCCCAACCTTGATTTTTCAAACATACAGAGTTATAGGCAGGACTGGTATGTGCACATATATGTCACTTTTATAGCAACAAAAATGTTGAAACCATAAGGAAAACAATTTTTTCACTACCTATAAATTTTTAAAGATTGCTGTGTTTTCAATTCAATTATTAGTTTTTAAAACTTTGGATAGACAATTAAAAATTGGTATTATTAAATAGAATGCCATACTCTTTTTATTTTCTTTAGGCATAACATGTATTTTGGACACACATTTGGTAATTTCTGTTTTAAGAATAGTGTATTTATAAAAAGTTGCTTTTCATCTACTGTAATTGAGTTTAGTAGATAAAAAATTTGATAGATACTAATATGGTCTATATTTCCTCTAAGGAATAGTTTGTTATTGTTTCTTTGCCTTTATTTATTAATTTGAAAAAGAATACTGCAGTATTCTTGCACATTTTGAATTCTGTTTCAGATTATAGTGATAAGCTAAGGGGTTTTTTTATCCAGCCAAATAAATTGATAAATACAGCTGATTCAGAGCGTTTACATAATCTTTCCAATGTCAACAGTCATTTAAATTATCCTAACTTTATACTGAATCTCCAAAATCCAATTACCAGCTAATAATAATTGTCAGTTTTACTCTAAACCTTTAATGATAGGTCACAAGGGATGTTGTACCAGAAGGATTAAATCGTTGTAGACTGTAGCTATGCCCAGCCTTAAATTACTAACCTCTTATCTCTTGGTAACAGAGCTACTATATGTTTTGTCGCCATTTTTGCTAAATAGAATAAATGTCACCAAAATTAATTTCATCTTTCTTAAATTAGCTTCTTAGTGTGATTTCTCACTTCAGTCAAAATTTATTTCTTGGAGAATTTAATTTCCTTCTTTAATCTATTTTATTTGAGAAAGAGGAGGAAGAACATTCAGGAACAAATGCCCTTTAAATCATTCTGTGGCTAATTTTCAAATTTACCCTTCATTAATAATTGCTGACCCCCGCAGGATTGAGTTTTTTAAGTTACTGTACACTTAAAATCAAGCTTGTTCTGCTTAGTTCATCCTGGCTGTATTCAAGGCACTAAGAGATAAAAGGGGGTAAATCCCTCTTCTAAGGAAAGGTAGTGCTTAATCATGTAAATACAAGAACTCTCATGTGATGAATGATCCTAGGGAATGTTGTAATTGGATGGTTTAGTTTAGTTGCATTTATTAGTTTTTAATCACATTAAGGACACATACAAGTGAAGGCAAATATACTTAATGTAAGGAATAGTATAGCTGGAAGAATTACTGCCTTGAAAACGAGGCATTGAAAGTTGGCATTGTCATACAATATAGTGACAGCAAATTTCTATCTGAGTTGCTGGCATCCTTAAAAATATTCCCAATGAAATATGTATTTTGAAATAATTTAAAAATGCAGCTACTGGCTTTCTTTTACATTTCCCATTCTTTTGGTTTTGATGAGCTCAGTCAAGAACTTTCTATAAAGTTACAATGTAATAGTTCTTTTAAAGAAAATAAACTGAAAGGATGGAGCAATGGAAAAGGAGAGGATTCAAAAGATAAACCTGAAGTGACAGGGTCTGTCTGAAATTATCACAGCTGGTGTTAAGTAAAGAACAGAGTACAAGGCAAAATAAGGGGAGGGTGAGGAGGAGGGATTTTTAACGCTCATAAATAAAATCTATTTGAAAATGTTGAAATATAGAGAGAGTATATGGGCTGGAATAGTAAAATCTATTAAATGGCCAAGATTTCCTTTTGAAAACACGTTCCTGTTTAAGAATCTATAGAATAAAAAGCAAGGATGACTAGGAAACAAAAAAGAAATAATTTCTTCTGTCAGCTGCATGTGATTATCAAGGTTTTGTAAACTCAATTAGTAGAGAAGAATATATCCAAAATCTGATTAAGTATTAGTGGCAGCAGGGTGGAAAATTAAACAGAGCATGCACATTAATAATCTATTAAATATTCTATCAACTTTGAACAGCTGTAGCAGTTGTAATCAGGCATTTCTTTGTGGCATTCCAGAGATTTGTATAGGACTGGGAAGTCACTACTAGGTTATTGCAGTGAGTGGAGAGTCAGAAATGTCTATCACTCCTCTGACTGTGGAGAGGATCTGTATAGGAAGATGTGCTTTCATGTTTAGCAGAGCTGTCATCTCCATTTTTGTGGGAGGTGTTGATATTTATCTGTATCACGACACTGTACCTGTACCATGATTTTTGTCTGTAAGATGGCTGAATGACCTCAGAAAAGAGCTTTGAGAAATTATTGAGAAATTATTTGAGAACCTATGCAGAACTATGGCTATTGTTACTACCTTGCCACTTCTAAAGAAGAAAACACTCCAATCAGGTTGGTAAAATGGTAGGATTGCTTTGCAAACAGAATGATACTCTGAGGAATTGAGCTTGTAATTCTTTTATAGACGATGTACGATACTCACTAGCCAAAATAAGTGAAAGCAGAAATATGGGTAGTAACAAAATGAATTAATTGTAACTTCTTGAGTTAAAGTAGGAAACCAAACGATTTATAATGTCAATGCTTTTGAGAAAGCATTACAAGGATGGTAAGTAATGTGTTCATTTTGGTAAGAAATCCTGTGCATGGTGGGGAAGTGCACCATGATAAGAGAAATAAGCTGGTGAAGAGTGAAGGACCTCGGTGGCAATGTGCTTCCCAGAGCATAACATACGAACATGCAGAATGCTCTCTCTGGTTCAGACTAGCTGCCCAGCTGGCCCCATATTCTCTCTTTTAAGTGTGGCCAGAAGCAGATGTCTGGAAAGGAACTGAGCAAGTATATATAATACTTCCCCTTAGTACTCTTACAACATTTGGCTTTTTTCATCTAAGTTGGTTTACTAACCTGTAATGGATCTCCAGTATCCCTTGGAGTTGATATAAGCTTCTATGCCCAGGAGCCTCTGCCATGGAATTTCACAGTCTACTGCTTGTTATGTGGAGAGCCCTATCTTACTGTTTGTTTTGAACCTGTTTCCTACTGTTTTCTCTTGATAAGCCCCAACTCTTGAACTGGCGAAGACAGTTGAAACTTAATATCTCCTAACCTTCTTAAAATTACCTGCAATTCTGTAGGCCTTCAGTGATTTTAAGCCTAAACCTAGTATGACAAGATCTCCTGACGTCAGTCATTAAACAAACCTGAACATGTTTACGCTTTTGTTTCTGACAGACTTAGTATATATGTCCTAGAACAATTTTTATATGGCATAAACCTATATGTATGATATGGAAAAAATATTTAATTTCTTTCATATTTTGTTTGTTTGTTGCTTTGTTCTGTTCCAGACTGTATTTACATAAAGAAGGCTGTGGTGTTAGAGTACTGTCTCCAGAATAAGTATTTGATCTGAATCAATCCCTACAGTGGCAGGTACTGTATGTGGTAGAAAGGAGGGCTCTTTCGTTAGTCACTCACCACTTGAAAGCAAGTCTTCCTTCTCCTGCCTTTGTATAAAAACAAAAATGCAACAACTACCACCAGTGCTGAAATGGAAAGGGGTTTGTCCCTTTGTAAATGCCTTTCGTTGTTGATGGTTTGTTCTGTTGTTGTTTTTTTCTTCTCTTGGGTGTGTTGCTTTAGTATTCCCTTGGAGTTTGTTTGTGGTTTGTTGTTTTGGGTTTTTTTCAAGACAAGATTTGTTTGTGTTGTTTCCACTTAATAGAAATGGAAAGAGGCAGTAGAACTTTGGAAAAACTGAAGTCTTTACTTTTTATGAAATCACAGAAGTCTGTGTTGGAGTGACAACTTTGAAAGGTTGCAAAAGTAAAAGTTCAGGAATGGAACAGCAGGTTGAATTTCTGGCTTTAATTTACACCTGAGAGCCAAGGTATAACAAAGTTTTGCAAACAGTTCATGGTAGCTAGGAATATATTTCTTAAATGTTCTGAATCATACTCAAAAGAGCAATTTTCCAAAATATATTTCTGGTCTAGCTTAGTGATACATTTTGATATGTTAGTGTTTACTGTGCTCTCATGGTTGTAAATAATCATACTAATTTAGGCACTGCTAAATGTTTTCTTACAAATTCTAATTGTAACTGGATTTAGTTATCACGTTCAGTTAAAATCATTTCTGTAAGATTTACATGTGTATTTCTAATCTAGGAAATGTTCTGGATTAAGTTGTGTGGCATTATTTCTAAGAATAACTTTTACAGTGACCATAAGTAATCATTATTTCATTAGTCATCTATCATAGAATCATAGAATGGCATAGGCTGGAAACCTCCCTATCACGGGCAGGGACGCCACCTCTCGACTAGACCAGGCAACACATGGGGACCGAGCAGGAATCAAACCCGCAACCTCGGTGTTGTCGTTGTTGTCAGCACCGCACTCAAACCACTGAGCTAACCGGCCCCCTTATCCTTTGTTCCTTTTCAGTCTTTCCTTTGAGCTGTTTTTTTTCGGTTCATCCTTATACAAGCTAGATTATAAAAGAAAAAGATTGTTCTGTTTTGGCCTTAAACATCCAAGTGTTTCTTTCATCTTTTTGCTTAGCAAGAGTACAATTTACTGCACAGTGGCACAATCCCAAATGTCTGCGCTCTGCAATGGACTCAAATTAGGATTAAAGATTGTCAATTTTATTCTGAAAAGCAATGCTAGGATAATATTGGCCATCTACCAAAGCTGTACAGGCTTGAAAAGTTTTGCTGAATGTGCACAGAACTCCATTCAAGCATGGGCAGTTCACACTGAAAAAGGTCAGCTCCCTTTCTCATTCTGTAAGGCCTCTAATTTTTCATCATTAGCGTCTTTAAAGATTGCTATGGGGGTTTTGCAGGAGATAAGGTTGAACACTGGTTTGCAGTATGCTGGCACAAAGCTGTTGAATGTTTAGAGCTAGGTGTTAGGGAACGTCTGGAGATTGAGCAGGGTATGGCAAATGCCTGTAGAACACTGGATTTTTCACAGAATAACATGTAAAGTCTGTGCCAGTATGATTGTATGGGTACATTTCTCTTTGGTTTGCTATATGAAGGTACGGGAGTTATTCAGTTTGAGAGTGGGGAAAAAAGAGAAATTAATTGTGCAGTAATAAGGAAATAAAATGGGTGGTGGAACTAAGCAAACGGGACCGAAACCCAGTACTCAACAGTGAATGTTATATTGCCTAATGTTATGTAATACATGTGTTGTAGCAAATAGCAATAACTGACTACTTCCTGTAAGTTTGCTATTTTTCCTCACCCCCCCCAAAAAAGACAGTGTTATGCTATGCTGAGATGCCTTATTTCAGGTGGATGTTATTTCATATCACAGTGAGTTATGTCCTATTTGAGTTCTTGATCTTTTAGTGCCAAGGCTGTAATGGAAACCTTTCCTGCAGTATCTTTTATAGTGATATGGCTATGCAAACACTCTAGTGAAGAGATGGCCTATGGCAACAAAAAGGATTTTTTTTCTAAATCTAGACACAGCATCTCCTTGAACAATAAACTAAATCTGTGGTGTGATGGTCACCACAGAAACATCTGCACTGGTCTGCAATGTTACAAAATACGGGCAAAGTCAGAAGGTTCAACTGGGTCACAGCTAAGCTGGAAGAGGTTGGATTAGCTCACCATTGAAGGTATTGCAAATTCAGTCAGCTGACTTTGTAGTGGAGCAGATGATGGGTCTTGCACAGGCTGTTCCACTAGCTCAAATGTAATGGTAGTGACCCTCAGCAAAGCATGTCAAAAGCAGTTAAAAATGGATGGGGATTAGCATTCTAAATAGGCACGGGCTTTTCTCTAGTGGCCATTTGTCATGGCTTGTAGGATTGATAGATTCAGCAACAACACTACACTGTAAAACTCAATCTTGTCCTCTATGTGGAACATCATCAAATGGTCTGGTTCAGTGCGTTGATTCTTATTTGTGCCATGTTTGCAGGGACAGCCATGAGCATTTATTTTCAACAATAGACAAAAGCTGAAATATTGGAGGAAAAGGCTTCTAGAGGATGTCTCAGTTGAGCCACTCACCAAAGTTCTCCAACAAACAGCTACCTGAAATCTTGATATTCCAAGACCGTTGCCTTTATACATGGTGCTGTTTTAAGTATGTCAGTCTGCACAACTTGTGAAAGCAGTATAGCTGCATTCAAATGGAACAGCAACAAGACTAAAAGCTTTTCTTCACTGACAAGACTGACCAGTTTAGGTGCATGTCAAAACTGATGCTGTTTCTGTAATCCAGAATAACCTGGATCTCCCTTATAGTCTGTTGCAAGATGTAGCTATGCTTTCCCTTCATTTATTCACTGAGTATCATGTCTATTGTTTTCTTTTATATGGTGCTTATGGCTTCTCCAAGAAAAAGGAAATATGAAAAGAGATACAGTCTGATTTTTGAGTCTGCATTTTGCGCCATTAATCAGCATATAGTTCCTTCTGACCCTGAAAACATTTAGGATTATCCTGGGACTTGGTGATTGCAGTTGATTCCTCACTCTCTCAAACTGCCTCCACATCACAGAATTACAGAATCACAGAATGCTAGGGGTTGGAAGAGACCTTGAAGATCATCTAGTCCAACACCCCTGCCAAAGCAGGATCACCTAGAGTAGGTCACACAGGAATGCATATCTCATTTCCAGACGTAATAAAGTAAACATGATATTCATGGTACATTTGCTTTCTTCCTTTGAATGCAGGTGAGTAGGCTATGGACAAATCTTTGCTTCCCTCTCTGCTTGCTATTTCCAGCAGCAAAGCAATTTGATAACCTGAAAGGCAGAAGAACATGATGTGTTTCCACCCTAGGAAGCAATAAAGGGAAACCTTCTCTTCACACCAGCCATTCCCTGCATGTGCTAACAAAAGAGTTCATACTCCTGTTAAATCATCCCGAGAGGAATCAGAGTAGAATTGTGTGTTTACTTTTTGTAAAGCTCTCTACATCATGTAAATGGTTCTCCAGTCCTTAGCCAGTTCCTGGGTTCCAGGAACTGCTTCAGTACACCTGTAATTCTGTCCAGAGCCAGATCAGTTATACTTGGTGAAGAAGTGGATATCTACTGTGTGAAAAATGAGAAACTTGTATGACAGTAGACATCTCGTTCTTGCAGTGCTGAATGTTTTTATTTAGCTTACAGAATTTTGAATAGAAGTATAACAGGTTTGGGGTGGGTAGAGCATGTGTACAGCTTCACTGGGTACAATAATTAAACACAATACTGGCTGGCTGCTGAATTTGAAGAGGCTTAGATAATACGACGTGTTTTCAGCTCTTGCATAGAGCGGATTTGCTATGCGTGTATTATAAACCTGTGATTTATAAACCTCATTGACTTCATTAGTCTCCAGGGACTTCATTCTTGTTAGCCTGAAAATGCCTGTTAAATTTAATATTTTTTATTTGTTTTTTATAAATTATGATCTCATTAGAGTGAAAACATGGCTTCAGATCCTTGCCTTGTGTACATCAGCCAAGTCTTGTGACTAACCTTAGCTGAAGATTCAGGCTGGAAATTGAAAGCCTATCCCTTTCCAATTGCCTCTTCTGATCTCAAAGGCTGCTGGTCCTAGTATTAGAAACACCCTCATACTTACATAAAAGGGCATTTCAGTAACTTGTTTTGAGTGGCTTCTCACAGCTGAGCCAGTAGTCTCCTTATGTGCCTAAGACTTAGGCAGACACATGTATGACATGTAATGCTGTAAAATCCTTCAAAAGAGGCAATAGAGGAAGTATGTTTAAAAATAATATACAAAAGTGATGAAGGCTTGGATTACAAAAACTGTGAACAGTGAGATTAGGCTTCACTATACCCCATTTTTCTGAGTAGTAAGAGGAGCTTCATTTTTGTAGTTTTCTAGAGTACTGCAGTTTAGTTGAAGGGCGTTTCGTAAAAGTTACTCAAGGTAAAACAGAAAAATGACTTGGCTGAAGTTGTCAAATTCCACTTGAGTGGTTTGGGGTTTTTTTTTCATGCTCTCTTATTCAAATTCAAAACTATCTTGAGTTTTTTGTTGGATTGTGGCAGTCACACAAGTTGATGGGGTATGCTCTTCATAATAGGTTTCTTTTCCTTTCTCTATTTTAAGATATTGAAAAGGCCTTCTATCTAATCCTTTACACTAAATCCCGAACAGTTTAATTTATAGTTGCCAGAAGTAAGTTCCTAATGTCATATTAATTAGAAACATCTGGTGAAAAAAGAGGAAACTTTTAAACTGACACTATTTTTGAGTTAAAATCTGGCGTCCCCTTTCTACTGACAAGCCTGACAACTGCAGCAGCAATCACCTCATCAAATCTCTCCGTTGTGTTTCTCCTGGTTTTTGGCATCCTTCCTGTCTAAATTTTTATCAGATGAGTGCTTTTTTCTTGGCAAGTATTTTAAATACCTTCTTGTTGCTTTATCTCTGCACCGTCACCTTTTGCCCTTAATGTCATTTCTCACATGTAAGACTGTGGCAGAATTCGAAACAAATTAGTTAGGAACATAGATTCAAAGACAAGTTTTCCTCTTGGCTCACTAGTCTCCCCTCAGCTTTTTAAACACCAGCATGTCACAGATACCACAGGAACACTTAGTTTTTAGGATGCATTTTGGATGCTTTAAATCCTCAATACTGCATCTACCTTCTTTCTCCTATGGTATGTCCTGTGTTGCTTTTCTTTATCTTGCTTCTTCGCACCATTGAAAGGTTTTCAGCTGGTGGTATCTGGACCTTAATCCCGAATTTCTGAAATACTCAGTAGGCTACATCAGAAAAAGAATCTTTAGGAATGGATGGTTTAGACCGCAGCCAAAGTAGATATCCTTTATGCAGCTTTCCTCAAAGCTGAGCTAGAATAGACTTTCTTGCAAGAATTCTGGTATTTCCTCTTCTAGTTGCTGTTGATTACAAAGTTGATTCTGAACCTTAAAATTGAGATGAAACTAAGAAAAATGGTTTTTTGGGAAAGTTATCAGAGTAATTTATTTCTTCAAATAAATGCATAAATACTGAATGACATTTGCAAGCCAGTTTCATATGAATTAATGTAAATTTAGCATGTGTCCAAAAAAAAATTCTTGCTTATCCTACAAGACTTTACTGATATGCCTTTGCTAAAGATTAGAAGAGTGCTGAATCTCTGCTGACATTTGTAAGTAGGTAAAGGAGTAGAAAAGTAGAACTCTGTCTTCCCCTTTATGTTGTTTAAAAATGAAAAATAAGTTTCATGGAAGCAGAATCCTATTGGCCTTTTATTTCTCAGTTGAGGTGTATGGTTTTTCAGACTCTTAGAATTTCTGGTTCAAAGCTCTGCCTGAGTTAAGACTTTTTTTTTTTTTTGTATTTTAGATGTAAAAAAGAAATTTAAAAAGGCAAGAATAAATGAACACAGTTTTTGAGCCTTAAACAAAATCATGGTTCCCAAAGTAGTGTTACAGAGGTGGTCTTATTTTGTGATAACCTGATTTAAGAATTTTTATAGAGTTAACCTATCAACAAAATAAACTTTGATTACGAGGAAAGCAACAGGTAGAGTGGGCTTCTGTGGCCTGAGCCTTAGGTTCAAATTTGTGGTGTGCAACGTAGATAAAATGTCCTATGTGAAATATGAAATGCATGGACACAGCTAGCAGTCATTGCCCACATACACTTCTTTAGAAGAAAAAGCATTGTTACTAAGAATTTATTCTACATAGTACTAGAGAGATGTTAAAAACCTTTCTGATAACTTTTTTGTGATTTAATTTTTGTGACCAAAGGACTATTAACTGCTTGTTAAACAATCTGACTGTGCAAGTCTTCATTAAGTTCCAGTTGCTGTCCCACCAGTTTAGGGTGGGGTTTCTATGTTTATTGTTGTGGGGCTTTTTTATTTGCTTCTTGTGGTTGGTTGTGGTTTGTTTTTGTGTGTGTGTGTGAGACTGTTTTAATATAAAAAGCAAAATACAACTGCCTTGAAATGAGATTTAACCCTGAATAGGTACAACAAAACTAGTGACTGTACAGACAGCTCTAACAGCTGTTGTCAACAACAGCCTCTGCAGGCGAGGGTCCGTGTCAAGCAACTTCTGCCCAGTAATAAGAGTTCATACCAATGGTTGTTGATGTGTCTGCAAAACTGAATGTGTTTCTCATAGAAACAATATCAACATTGTAATACTCTATTTAGAAGCTCTGCTGGATTGTCATTAGGTTTTGATGTAATTATTTTTGCATTACTAAACAGAGTGTATTTAAGCAATTGAATTCAGTGATGAAATGTGCTGGCTCTGCTTCCCAGCTATTTCTGTATTGTTAAGTTTGTCCTTCTTATGCACAGTTATTAGGAAAAAAAAATATTTCTCTTATTTCAAAGGCTGCATTGAAATTAGAATTTTGATTGAAAAGAGGTAATTTATTTACCAAATTTCATTTTGTTGGATACTGGCATCTTCATTCTGTAGGAATACAGGAGATAATTGTTTGTCGTCAAGGGTTTGGTTTGGGTTGTGCTCTGTTTTGAAATTACATTTTTAGGGATGCTGTGTTACAACAGAGGTTAGGCTTCTTTGTTTGCAAAAAGTAAAATGTTAAAGTGTGTGTTCAAGTTGGAAAAACCACAATATTCAAGTTATTTGGCCACTTTTGAAAAGGGCTTTTAAAGCAAAAATCTGTAATGTGTAAGTTGTGCTGTTTTAAATTTACTTTCAGAGGGCATGTTACGTCAAAACACCTCTTTGTAATTTCTGAATCTCTACTGCAGTGATGCCATTTTATGGACGTTCTTGAAGCGCTCAGAATGCTATGTACGAATATGTCTTTTATAGATTGCAGGCTGTCAATTTGTCCCCCCACTGCATGGGAAAGGAGTAGAGGAGAAGCTAAGATGTAATCCATTCTATTGCAGCAAAGTATTTCCTTGGTGTATTATGTTTCTGACCTGTGTCACACTTGGAAGTTATGTTTTTCAAAATTCGAGCTTAAAATGAACTTTGCACAATTGTGTTTTCATAAAAAATAAATTAATATAGTGTTTCAACTAATGAGGTGGGCTCATTTTCTGATGCTAGCACCAACCCCCTGTGAAGGCAGTAGAAGCAGCTGAGCGTGCAGGGCTCATTTCTGTAGATACGCATCTAAACTCTTGGGGCAGGTGTTTTTGAAGCGGCTAAGCGCTGTCTCGAAGGGCAAGATCAAGCTTTCAAGAACAAGAGAACAATACATAAAATGCTAGTCAGGTGCATAAGTGACTAAAAGTCTCTAGCTGTCTATGTTTTCATTAGTGAGGTTGCCTCAGCATTTAATGCTCCGCTGCTGCATGTCAACAAAGGCTGCCATCTTGACTGTGCTGATGGGTAAGTCCTTCCTTGGCCTCTTGTGGTTTGCAAATTCCAAATCCCTTGACAGTAACGGTGCGTGCCTGAGTGGGCAGCACGCGATTCGGTGCAGGTCATGGCAGTCACAGATGCATTCACTCCAAAACATCAGGCAGAAGGGTAGCAGCGCACTAGTCACAGGGCTGGAGTGTATTCTGAATGCCTGGAGCAGAAACAGAATTTTCCCCTACTTCCCTGGTGCTACCTGACAATTTATTTTCACCTTCCTCCCTTGCACTGTGACCTCTGTTGAGAATCCTGTGTTAGTTCTCCCTTATGCTGCGGGTTGCAGAGCCCAGTGATGTGCCTGGTTGTCGTGATTTCAGCAAGTGCACCAAGCCACGCTTGAGCTGGGGAAACGTGTTCCTCCAGGTGAGCTGTGGAGCTAGAGGTTCTCCCAGGAGAGGGTCTGCAGCAACTTCTCGCCCAGAAGGTCAGGGAAATCAAGCAGCGATGGTTTTTTTCCCAGTATAGAGATTTGCATGGGGACCAGCATTGCAGGAGATTGCAGAATGCAGGCTTAGTCTCTGGATATCTGTTTTTCTCTACAATTGCCTTAGAGGGATTTTAGGTGCTAAATGTGATTTTTTTTTTTTTTAATTATTTTTCCTCTTCTCCCCTCAAGCACCTTAATTAGTTTGAAAAATGATTTAGGGACTCTTGTAAATTTAATTGTGAAGTACTTCAAATTCATTTGAAAACATCATCATATGAACATTCATATTTTCTTTTACACTCATGGTGTAATATGCAGTTGTTTTAGTAAACCATGTTGCACAAGAGTAATCAACCATTAAAACACATACAGTCCTTCTTCACAGTGTAGAGCCTTCCTGTAACTGCGCCCCCAAAGGGTGGTTCAGTTGTGACTTTGTGTCACACTGCCATGTTGTTACTTCACAACCAAAAGTATTTTTGGATGCTTCATATATGACAGCCAAGGCTTTAACTGATCTGTCCTGTGGAAATGAAGATGAATGGTATCTCTCCAGTCTGCTACCAAATGTTATTCCTAGTTATTTTCCAGTCCTATGTAGAACATAAGCTGCAAGGCAAAGGCCATGGCACAAATGGACAATCAGCCTTCTTTTGAATTTCTGTCATTTTGAGGCTTAATTTTGACATCACTTAAAATAACATGTAACTATGGAGAAGAGAAAGTTAAAATCTTCTGTGTTAATAGAAGAAAGCATTAGAAATTGAGATGCTGACTTATTAAAAGATCTTGTGGAATAGCAAACGAAAACTCTTAAATCCTTCGTTCAAAGGGAATGCTTAATATAAGGATTTAAGACCAGATACCGCTTCTTTTTCAGTATAATGTAATGCTGATTTGTGGAATCAGTGCGCAGGAAAAATATTATAACAATAATGTTGTTGGAAGAGGGTTAAGCACATCTTTATGAAAAACCAACATTGCACGAGCGGTATTATTGCCAGTATTGTTCTCCTATTGCATTGTAGCATGTGCAACATCCAGGTCACTGCCAGTGCAAACCAGACAAGCTTAAGCTGCGATGAGTGATGCTGAAGGGGGGGCCAGGGTAAGGGGAAGCTGTGTGCGTGGATCTGGATTGCCTCAAACTCAGACCCCAAGCAGAGATCCAGTGCTGGCAAATACAGCGAGAGTCTGCAGGGAAACTGCAACTGAAGTCTGTAGGGAATGGAAAAGAGTAGTTCCAGATAGGCCACCTTGACAAAGGTATTAGGTGTAGCAGGACATGCTGGTGTTCTGAACACATTGACAGTTACGAGCTTTTTAAGCAAATGTTTCTCATTTCTTTTTTCTCTTTGTTAGTTAAGTTGGATTGGGTGGCTGGTGCTGAAACAATTTAATCCTTGTCTACAAAGCAATTTATTGCAAGTTATTGCATCCTATTGCAATTGATTGCTTTATTGTTGTTGGCGTGTTCTGTGCTTTTTCTCTTAGAAATTTCATTTTTCAAATGTAGTAATAATATTTTACATGTGTAGAGTGCCTTTCATCACAAAATACTTCACAAACTAGATGGAGTTTTTGCAGCCAGTTTTTTGAAAGGGACTTATGTCGGTATCAGGACATCTAGCCATCTTTGCCCTTGTAGTTCGGTCAGGCTGAAGCTTTATCATGCTCTCTGCTTTCCTGTAACCTATATTGTCACCATTGAGTAATAAATAGCCAACTTCCATTCCTGGCTCAGATGCATTTAATGTTGTGACAAAAACCGAAGTACTTGCTGGGCAGGAAAACAGTTTCAGTTATACTGGCTGCTACCACATTTGCCTAATTGCCAGCAAAACTAAGGAGAAAAAAAAAAGTGTAAGAAAAGAACTTGAGACCTAAACAAATGTGGGTTTTTAAAACTTGTTATTTTCTTTTTGCCTCTTGTTTTAGGCAGGTATAGAAGAGGTTACTGATCCAGATGCTGTGTTTGTTTTGACCACTTTCTGTTGGTTTTAAAATTTGCATTTGTCTTGTATTTTATTGTGTGCTATGTCCCAAAGCTGTATTAATAGACACTGTATTAATATAGTTGACCAGCTAGAGGTAAGGGTAGGAGATTCTGTGCTCTGTGGTAAGCTGGCCTTAAATTTGAGCAAATCCCTGGAAATTCTATGGCATTCAGTGAAAGAACTGAATTAATTTAAACTGAACTGCACACAACCTTTTAAAAAGTAAATCTGCTACGTATATGGATAATACCACTCTTAAATATTCAGTCTCTATTACTTACTTTAATTCAGTGGATTTTTCGCTGTCTCCACATAACTTCCGTGTAAAAGGAAAGGCTAATCTACTGGTTCAGACAAAAGGCTTAAGCTCAGCTGATCTGTATTCTGTTTCCTTTTTATAAGTTTCTTGCATTTTTTTTTCTCCATCTGTAAAAAGGAGATGACAGCACTTCACTGCCTCATGATTGTGTAAGGATAAATACATTGATTGTGAGATGTTCAAAATGATTGAGCCAAGTCTGTAACTGGGCCAACTGATATAGAGAGATGCTTTCAAATTAGGATATTTTGTCTTGGAGAAGCACGGAGGAACAGATTAGCTATCTTGCTCAAAGCGTTTAGTAGCGCAACGGTTAACAAAATATACATACAGGCAATGTTTAGGTTTCAGAGTTAACACCCTATTGAGATGATTGAAAATAGTTCACATCTTGCTGAACTGTCATTTTGAGCTGTCTGCCAATTTAAGAACATATTGCTGCCTCAGTTAACATATGGTTCGAGTTGATACAGTTTTCTGTGCAACCATGAGAGCTAGACACATCATTATATGAAAATGAAAACAAATGGCTGAGTCCCGAGCTCGTTGCTTTAGGCCCCCCTGGTGTAAGCGCGAGTTCAAAGCCACCTCGTCTTCCCATTTGGAGATTCCTGCAGCATGAGAGAGTCCAGGTCTGATGGGGAGCCACGATAGCCTGCTCCCATGCCACGGAGCTGTGGCGCACAGCCTCTAAGGGACATTCCCAGGAAAGAAGTTTTACAGCCTAGGTACAATGGCTGAGGGATCCCTCTGGGTTGCTATACTTAATTGATCAAGATTTAATTAGATCCTGGGATAAGCAAGCCTCTCTTTGGGATTTCTGCTCCGGTGTCACAGATATGTTATAGTGGGTGCGTTAGAGAACTGAACCCAAGGCTCTTGCTGCATCTTAACTGTGTTGTACTGTAATTTAACGCTAGCAAATAGAAAAATATAAAGGTGACAGTTTCTGAGGAAACACTTTATTTAGTGAGCATCATCAGCTTTTGATATCTGCAGAAATAAGGCTGGAAAAATTTCCACTGAACTTATAATAGCTCCATTATAGGACAGGTGCAATTGTTTTGCATAATATCTGAGATTATTTTTTTTTGATGTGATAGAAATTGCTTTCCTTAAATTATTTCACAGTTTTAGCACCACATTTTTTTTCTACTTAGAGGAGGTAGATTTTGCAGTATTTCCCACTCATTTGTTATCCAGGTATTTTCATTGCTGAAGTTCCTGGTTTGTCTCCTGTCACAGTATAAAATTAACTTACTACAAACAAATTATGTTTAAATTATTTTGAAAGTCTAACTAAAGCTGACAAAACTAAAACAAAATAAAAAATTGAAGCTGAGATTTCATCTTTTCCTTGTGCAGTGGGGCAAGATGCAGATCAGAGTGACTCAGGTTATGTGTGTAACAGAACTATCCAGATTTGGATAAATGGACTTTTTTCCTTCTACATATGGCTCTGTAACTGGCTTATTTCCCAACATTCTTTTTGACTCAACTTTCAGATTCAAAGGAATCCACATAACTGACCGGAACTCATTTAATTTTCTCTTGCCTATTAGAAGTAAGTATTTGTTCAAAATGGAACCACAAATCAACTTGGGTTTGCTTGCAAGATTGATGAACGGTAATGAATCTTGCGATGAACTCAGTCTAAATTTCAAGCGCGTAATAAACCACAAAAGCATATCCAGAAGTCATTTTGAGTGTATCCCTGCGTATCTGGTAATTTATCTTTAGGTTACTTATTTTGGGGCATTTACAAGCCCGTCGACTGACAGACATGCCCCTTAGCAATCCCACCTGCAGATTGCCTGTGTACGTACTGGTATACAAATTGCAGAAGCATGCTCCAAATGGCAGGTTTTTGGCCGATAATGGCAAGGCTGCATTTATTTCTTTGGAGCGATGCTGCTGGAGAATATAGGCCTAAATCTCTTGCAGTCTTGCTGCTCCACGGATCAGGTTGTTCAGATACAGTGTCACCTCCTGTGCATTCCTTGGACTTGGTTAGAGCCTACCAGTCCCCACTGTGCCTTAGCAGAGATGGTCCTGCAGTGGAATCACCAGCGCTCGCTGGGCTGGGCAGGCGGGTTGAGCGTAGCTTCAGCTTTACGTTGTGAAGGTTACAATTAAGAGGACAGCACAGTCACAACATGTATTTTGTCATTCGCACATATAATGTTTACGTTTTCTAAATCTCTGCAGCAAATCTATATTTGGCCAGGTTAGCAAATCATCTCCCAGAGTTCCAGGGCTGTGTTTCTGATAGTCTTCTTCGCTCTCACAAAAACTTCCCGAAGCTACATCCTTGTGTAGTCTGTTGTATTGGTTCTTTTGCTCCCCTGCTGCTGGGATTATGCTGGATTCAGGTGCTCCCTCCAGGGTTCCATTCACACAGGTTGATATTTAACAATAAGCTGATTGCTGATATTAGAAGCAAATTGTATCATTCTTCCTCGTTTTCAAATGTGTGCATAAATTCACGTTTTAAAATGGCAGCGCAGTGGCTGTTGCTGTTAGGTAGAGATCATTGGATCCTAATTAATGTATTAGGCCTATGTGGAGATTTTTCTGTTTGTTTTAGGGTGTTACTATGCTTATGTTCCTGTATGTAACAGGGAACCTGTCAGATTTGTCTTATATGAGATCTTAATTTTTTTTGAATCTAAATTACTGCCATTAGACTCAGTGAGTTTCATGTGCTACCACTATGCACTTACCTAGCACAGTGACACTTCTTTATTTATAGGTAGCAAAGAGGAAAGAAACCAGGATGCATTTCATTGATCTTTCCATGTTGTACATGTAAAATTCATGTGCATTTTTGTTTGTTTTATAGCTGTTCTCTTTCCTTTTCCTTATTTAATATGCACTTCATACTGTGCCAAGGGGTCAGTAGGGCAAATCAAGGAGCCAGATGGCTTACCTCTACCCTAAGGAAACATACCAATATTTAGCTGGGCATTTTACCAAATAAAGGCAGGACTGGAATCCACAATAAATGTGAGAGTTGGTTAAAACGGCATCCTTTTCTTAGATTCACAGCTACAACCTCCTTGAGGCATGAGCTTTTTATACTTCACTGCCACTTTCTAGCTTTCTCCAAGTAACTGCATCTTAGAAGATATTAGAGGGGGGTGCAGCTCATTTTATTTATGGCCTTTGCACAGAAACAAGTTTCAGTTATTTTAATCTGACTGAAATAAGAAACCATAATCCATGGATGAAAAGACAGTGGACAAACTCAGTTAAATCCCTAGTACCCTGAGGACGTATATTTTGTCCGTTTCTGGTTTTTTATGTTCCCTATTTTGTGCTGTTATTCCCAACTTTAACTTTTGAAAAGCCAAGCAGTTTAAGTGGCCGGGCCTGGGGAGCTTATTTGTATGCAGCACAAATTTCAGGATCTGTTCCCAAGCCTGTGCAGAGTGAAAAATGGCCTGCATTTTCTTGATAGCCCATGTGGTTGTAAAGAATAAATGGCTAATGAATTACAGATGAACATTGACGCAAATTAATCTTCCTGATGTCCCTGGGTTATATGGCAGCCATTTAAAAGTTTAATCAATACACTAAAGTTGAAAACATGCAGGCACTGCAGTTGTTTGGATGTAATAAACATCAGAGGGAAACGGGAGGCTTGTACCCAGTCCATGTATCATAATGACAGGTATTTATGTTTAATGGACTAAATATTTTTTATTGGAAGAGAGCAAATGTCAGCTTAACTTTGTAAGCCCCGCATTCAACTTTCCTTTGAGGTTGGTGAGAGACGGCTGACATGTCATTGAAAATGAAATGTAAAAAAACCAATTGAGACAAAGCGAGGATAAGGAGCTGTTTTGCTGATGAGATGTTGCTTTAGTGCTCTGCAACTATTCATTAAATAAAATGTAAACTCTACCATTTCAAACGTTGCAGTAAAATGGTTTACTAGGGCAGACTTTTAATGGTTATTAGGGAAAACAAGAGCCAACCGCTGCCAAATATTCTTTTCTGGGAAATGTTTTATTTGAAAAGTCTTTTCCCGAGTTACAATTTCAGAAGATTTATAATTATGGAGCAGTCATCCCCCTCTCCCCCTTTCCTCTTTCAGACAAAGAAAAAAAAGAAAAATAACTTTCAGAATAACCATTTGATGGTCCTTTTTCCCCCCCCTTTGAACAGCATTATATCTTTATATAAGCTTCCCAGAGGCCTGGATATTAATTGCACTCAAAGTCAATAAATTTTAGAGCCATGTGTGTCCAGGACTTACCCATCATTGCTATAAATGGGGAAGGAGGCTATACAAGACTGCCAGATTCACCAGGCCCACACAGTTACTTGGCTGTGTGAAAGACCACATGAATTTGATTTCTTTAGATAAAGAAAAATGTTGTTGTCATATCATTTGGTCTTATAAGATAACAAACTTCTTCCATGTTAAACAAAAAACTATGACAAACATAAAAAAAAAAGTGAATGATGTTCCACCGTCTTTCTGTAATCTATTTTAACAGCCCATTTTTTGGCTGATCTTACCTGAATGGACCCTTGATGGTCTCATGAAGCTTCAGGTAATGTATACTGGAGAACCGCTTCAGAAGATGAGGATAGTCTCAAGCCTGTGTGTCATTGCTTCTTTGGTGATTGAGTGAACTGCTTCTCTGTTGACTTCATCATCTCTCAAAAATATTCCATTTGGTTAAATAATTGCTCTTAATAGCAATACAGTGAGTCAAGTTCTACTTCAGATAAGGTGGCTGTTAAAATTTGAATAGAGCCAGATTTGTATATAAGAAATCATATACTGCTTCCTGATAACAAAATACTTGCTGAAGAAGCATCTGAAAATGTTACTCTCATCTATTCCCTGGATGATGAATTATTTTCAGTTTTTGAGTAAGCCCATAAATAAGAATTTGTTTACACTAGGAAAAGTAAAAGAATTAAATCAGTACACTGGCCAGACGGTCTGTGAAGGCAAAAATGGCTTTTTTATTTTTTTTTCCTCCCCCTCTTTAGCTGTCCCTGTGTCATTTTTCCCAAATAGAGTAGCTTCCTAGTCCCAAGGACCCAGTATGACCTAATCTGATGATGCTTCCAGACATGCTATTTTCTCCTGATCTTAGATCCTGCTGTAGGGAGTGGGTTGCTCCTTCCATTGCACAGCCACACCACACTATGGCTACAATTTACCTGGAATGTAGTGCTAGGCAGCAGAGCCATTTTATACTGGTTTATGGCCATTATAAATGGTCTGTTGAGTCCTTCTGAGCTGACTTCAATGTAACTGGTGAAGGGGAAGGTTGGAGCCTTATTATTGTCATAATGAAGCATCAAAGACTTAGAAGCAGGGTTGCAGTGTCCTGCTGATACAGTTTGGTTAAGTTTCAAAAATTGTCTTCTGTTTCATAAAGCTCAAAAGCAGTTTTCCAGAACTGCTCAAAAGCAGTAAGCTTTAGTGGCATGTGAAGTAAAACAGCACGTATCTACAGCAAAACATTAACAAGATTGCACCAGACAGAGGTGGTGCTAGTAGAAAATTGGAGGTAGAGAATGGGTGACATTAGATTGATTCTCTCTGTCAGATGGAAAAAACTCTCAGTAACTATTCACAACAAAATATGAAGTCCTGTATAAAATGGTACATTAGGGAGTGCAAGCTGCCACTATCCAGTACACTACTCCCACAGCAGAAAACATAATATGTTATTTTCTTGGTCAACCCATTATACCATTTAACTAAATTACTCAAAGTTAGATTTTTACAAGAAGCTTGAATTTCAGACAAAGGAATCCCTTTACCATGGTTTCTGAATATTTAAATTCTGTAGAGAGGCTGCTACTATGTATTATAGATTTAATGGATAAAATACAGAAATACTACAGAAACCCGCTCTAAAAGATTTCTTTTAAAGCAAAAAGCAGAAAATGAGAGAACTCCAAGACTTCACGTTTGAAGTGAGGTTCACCTTCATTGAGAGTCTAAGGATGTATGAAAAAATATTGCCAAAAGACAGAATTATTAGTGATTAAACATGGCTTTTTGAGAGCACTTTTCTTTCAATTCAAAGTTATGTGAGTGTGTGTATGTACTTAAGTACAGCAGCCTCCCACAACTATCTTAAGATATACCAGCCCAGGCTCACAAATCTACCTGCTCACCCTTTGCCTTAATAAGTGATGATGAAAAAATGTAATGGTGTTTTATCTGTCCATCAAAAAAAATTGCCTCTGACTACTGGCTGGATAATGTTTTGCCCGGCTGATATGTACCATGCATTTAAGTACATGTTTGTGTTTCAGGTTTTTCCTACGTAGTGCTCATGCAACAAAGATACATGGTGTGTCTGTTATGTAGTCAAAATCCTTAAACAGTGATACAAAACTATTAATCCAAAATAATTTTAAAGTGAAAAAGAAGACCATGTTCATTTTGAATTCCTTGGGAATAAGAATGTAATATTAAAGGGTGAAAACAATTTGAGAATTATGCCAGTCACAGCCTTTTTGATCTGGGACCCACGGCCCTGACAGGTATTGAAAGAATGAAGTAACTTTTTTTTAGTTCGGATTTTGTTATAATGAGCCTAAGACAAAAAGGTTCACTTCTAAATTATGCCACAGGTGTAACTCTGCTGTCTGTCAGTTTATACTGCATTTTATTTTGATGAAGAGAGAACGTTAGGGAGAAAAAGAAATTCTCTTCATCAAAAACATTAACAGGAAAGAAAAAAGTCTCCAGACCATGTTTTGTATTGCTGGTTATTTGTGACGGTTAAAGGAATTATCTGAAAACAAAGAAGTCTTTCACAACTAATCTAAAACACAAAAGCTTTAATAACATTTACATCTGTGTATCATCCATGTCTCCAAATGCAAGTCATGAATAACACATAAACTAGAGCATATAGGGAGCAGAAGGGCTAGCACATCATATAAAATCCAACACACCCCATCGTCAGTAGAA